>NC_090320.1:233763640-234008639 GCF_040869045.1 Eurosta solidaginis | reverse complement strand
TCCGAATCATGGAAGGTGTTGAGAGAAGATGAGATGGCTCTTGGAGTATTCGCGAGAAAAGTCCTCCGGAAGATTTATAGTCCTATCCGTGATGTCGACGGCGAGTATCGCATGAGGAATAATGATGAGCTATATGAGCTTTTCGCAGATATGACGATAGTGCATCGAATAAAAACAGAAAGCTTCGCCTGCTAGGTCATGTTATGCGGATGAACGCATACGCTCCGGCAGTTTGTAAACAGAGGAAAGATAAGTCCTTCACTAAGTTAGGAGAGACAGTTGGAGGAAGATTTGACCTCGTTTGGTGCTCCCAACTGGCGACTGTTATCGTAAAACGGGGTTAGCTGACCTCACTGACTCAACGTATTTCATTTCTTTATACAACGTCAAGAAGTGCTGTATGTTGAATTTTGGCAGGATTTACAGATCGCGTCCGGACACATCTTTTGACTACATTTTACTCATTCCGCACGCAAAAGTACAACAACTGTGAGTAAAATGTGAACAAATATATCTTACGACTAGACCAATGAATTCACGCCATTTTATCCAGTCGTCACTTGTAAACAATCAGCTTTTCATACGTATGCAATGAAAACTTCAACAAAAAGATATAAGGTAGTAATACTAAATTTAGTTTTCAACTCGCCCTAAATAAACCTTTGAGACAAAAATTGTAGTAGGATGTAAGGGCGAAGCAAAGTACACCGATTGGAATAAGGTCTGAAGACTGCGTCGGCAATGAAACATGTTGTCAAAAGCGTGACGTCACGCCGAGAAAATTTATTTCGCAGCTAATTACGATTTTTTTCGGACTCGGGGAGCGAGAGTAGTGCTGATTCAATGAACTCCGTGTTGGAGAAGCACACAAATGAAAAGGGAGTAGAAGAGTGGAGAAGGGTACGGAGCAGAGGAAGTAAAAGAGCTCTCTCGCAGTACCGTGCAGCACTAAGAATTGTACAACGCTTGGGAGCAGTGGTCGACCCAACAGAAGTGGAGATCGAGCGCTTGGAATGGGCCCATGAAGCGGTAGAAGTAGGTCGAAGGCAGTTCAAAAGGTTTGCTGCGAGAAACCCTCGGTTCTGCAACCGGTACGAGGAGGAAGAAGCGTCGAATGGCAGAATGAAGAGGCAACGTTCGGCAGAAGGCGACAAGCCTGCTTTCAAGAGGCAGAAAGGACCCAGTCCTAGAGCCGCGAGGCAGGGCAGTCGCATAGACAAGACAAGTAGGCCCAAAACTGTAAGACAGATGGGTTCCAATAGCGAGGTAGCAACTACCTCGAAAGCTGCCAGTCAGAGGGAAGTTCCAACTACGGAAGTAGGAGATAAGCCAAAGGGAGATAACGCTAAGACTCCGGCTTTCTCGGAGGCGCTAAAGGGAGTTAACGCGAAGACTCCGGTGTTCTCGGAGGTTCCAAAGGGAGATAACACTAAGACTCCTGCTTTTCCCGAGAAGATGAGTGATGTGGCAAAGCAGTCACTGACTGTGGCGCTGGTTGATCGTAGTTCGGACAAATGACTACTGAAAGGTGGAGATCTGTGGAAAGGGAGCTTATTAGCTTAATGCTTAAGATGATGCGGGAACAACCAAGTAAGCCCCTTCCAACCTTTGATTCGGGGGGATGGTATAATGGTGTGAAGATGATAGCGTGCGACAACATCGCGAGCTTGCGGTGGCTGGAGGAAGTCGTTCCAAACCTCCAAAGGCAAGGCACGAACGCGCGGTTTGAGGTGGTGGATAAAGCGCAAATCCCCACGGTACCAAAAGTTAAGGTATGGATACCATGCGTGATGAAGTCGGAGGATACACTGCGACTTCTGCAGAATCAGAATCCGAACATACCGACACAGGATTGGAAGGTACTTACTGTATCTCGGCCTACCGAGGATGGTCAGTTCTACATCTTCCAAATAAACAAGCAGGCGGAGGATATTTTGTACACGCAGCTTGGCAAAATGTCCTTTGGCACTGGCAAAATTTACATGCGACTCAGGAAAAGAAGTCCCGAGGATAAAAATCCTAACACGCTGGAAGTGGGCGAAGTCGAAAAGGACCTCAGAAGCCTAAGGGAAAAAAGACAGGTGGAGGTCCCCGACGTCACCACGAACGTGCTAGAAGAGGACCAAACGCTAAATGGTGCTGTGACTCGCACAGAGGAACACACGGCACAACATTCACGAGGGGCTGAAGGGCGCCTCGAATACTCTAAACCAAAAGGGCAAGAGGAGGACGACGACGTCAAGACGAAGGTGCTGGAGGGGGACAAACAGCCCAATGGTGCTGCGAGTCCTACAGATAAACCTCCAACACAGTAAAGTGGCGTCGAGCGAACTCCTCCTCACCCTTGAGGAGGGTTCGTTTGACGTGGCGCTGATCCAGGAGCCGTGGCTCTCATCGGGAGGAAAGGTTTCTGGACTTAGCGCGCGCGGGTTTGGCGTTTACTACGCACAAACGGAAGGACGGGTGCGAGCTGTAGTAATGGTAAGGAAACAGCTGCATTCATATATGCTGCCTAATTACACCACCGAGGATCTCGTAGCGGTGGCCGTTGAGCAAAAGAATAAGCAGGCATTTATCCTGGCGTCCTGCTACATGGCCCATGCTGCGGAGGTTCCACCGATGGAGTGCAAAAGGCTAGTACAGGAGGAAGGGCGCAAAGGGCGGTTGGTCATAGGCGCAGATGCAAATGCGCACCACAATGCGTGGGGAGGAGCAGATACGAACGAGAGAGGCGAATCTCTATTTTGTTACATCCTGCAAACCAATTTGCAGATAGCCAACAGGGGAAATGTTCCTACATACATTGGTCCAACATCCAGCAATGTTCTGGATATTACATTGAGCTCCGAGCGTGATATATCAAGGTATGATTGGATGGTTCTCGATAGAGCATCCTTCTCCGACCATGCGTATATAAGCTTCAGCATCCCACTAAAGAGGGTAGAGAAGGGAGGAACCTTTAGAAACCCTAGGGCAACGAATTGGACTAAATTCCAGAAACATGTAGAAACGAAACTGGGACAACCCAAAGAGGTTGCTAATGTAGAGGAACTGGAGGAGTCGAATGAATTCCTAACAAAGACGCTTATGACTGCGTATAACAAAGCTTGCCCTCTAAGAAGATTCAGAGGAAAAGCAAAGCCGCCATGGTGGAGCAATGAGCTGAGTCTTCTAAGAAGACAGGTAAAAGAAATGTTTAAACTCGCAAAGACCGCGGAAAGCGAAGCGTGTCGGGACGAGTACAGGGATCTACTGAGGATCTACAAGCGTGAAATTACCAGGGCGAAGAGAAACTCATGGAAAAGTTTCTGTACGGACATAGAGTGCTCCAGTGAAACAGCACGGTTGAAAAAAGTCCTAGCAAAGGGAAACATAGTCCAGGGACTAATAAAGAAAGAGAACGGGGAATGGTCACGTGATAGTGAGGAATCCCTTGAGGTGCTTCTCGATACACATTTCCCATCGGGAGACGGTTTAGAAGAACCAGCAGACATCACTCACACTTCGATCACGGAGCTAGTGGTGCCGGGCTTGGTGACCGATACCAAGATCGAGTGGGCAGTGAAGACGTTTTCTAAGTTTAAATCGCCGGGCCCAGATGGTATATTCCCGGCCATGCTACAAGTCTCAAGTAGGGCGGTCGTGGAATGGCTTCAAATAATATTCGATGGGTGCATAAGACTGAATCATGTACCGCACTCTTGGAGAACTGCTCGTGTAGCTTTTCTACCAAAGGCGGGGAAGATCGGTCACGTGTATCCCAAAGACTATAGACCCATTAGCTTAACATCATTTCTGCTCAAAACCTTTGAGAGGCTGATAGATGTGTACATAAAGTCCAACGTGGATGAAAAGCTGCTCTCCACAACACAGCATGCGTACACCAAAGGCAAGTCGGTAGACACCGCATTGCATAGGATGGTAATAAGCATAGAGAAATCCCTGGAATATAAGGAGTATGCTCTAGGAGTCTTCTTGGACATTGCCGGGGCTTTCAATAATGTTGCAAAATGGGCGATTATGGATGGTCTTAATTACATTAAAGTACATCCTGCCTTAATCATATGGATCGGCTGCATGTTAAATTGCAGGAAGATTACATCACAATGGGGATTGTACGAGGCCACGAAATCAGTGGACAGGGGCACGCCGCAGGGAGGGGTGCTATCACCTCTGCTGTGGACACTGGTCATCAACCAACTGCTCAGGCAATTCGATGAGGGACCCGTAAAACTTACGGCTTACGCAGATGACGTTGCAATTGTCATAAGTGGAAAATGCCTTCCAACGATTAGTTCTTTGATGGATCGGGCGCTTCGGGATATTCATACCTGGGCATCTAATGTCGGGCTGAAAGTCAATGCGGAGAAGACGGATATGGTCTTGTTTACAAAGAGGTACAAGGTCCCAAATTGGACCAGGCCTAAGTTAGGAGCGGTGACCTTACAGGAGAAACCTTGCACAAAATATCTAGGAATCATCCTAGACAGTAAGCTGTCATGGAAGCTCAACGTGGAGGAGAGGGTCAAGAAGGCCTCAACGGCACTCTATGCATGTAAAAGAATGCTGGGGTGTACGTGGGGCCTATCGCCCTCTCTTTCTCATTGGGTTTTTACAGCGATTGTAAGCCCTATTCTATACTATGGAGTTCTTGTTTGGTGGAAAGCCACACAAAAAACAACATACCTCAAAAAATTAGAGGGGGTATGCAGACTATCGATGCTTTGCATTACGGGAGCCCTGAAAACAACCCCGACGGCTGCACTGTATGCCATTCTGCACATTCCACCTGTAGACCTGGTAGCAAAGAACAAAGCGTTAACGACCGCAACCAGGCTCGATGCTTCGGGGCAGCTTGAGCGCCGACCATATGGCCATAGTAGTATAGCGTCCTCCGTCACAAGACGAACAGACTACATGATTCCCTACCTGCACTTTGAGGGAGATCTTAAGGCCACAATAGAGGTGGACGGTTGGCGCAAGGGTGCGCAAATGGCGGACGAGGCGATACATGTGTACACCGATGGTTCCAAAATAGTGGAAGGAGTAGGGTCTGCGGTATACTGCGCTGATCCGGAATTAAGCAGATCCTACAGGCTGCCGGATTACTGTAGCGTTTTCCAAGCGGAAATATTAGCCGTAACCAAAGCAGTAGAAACCCTGGAAGAGAATAGCTTAAGCTGCAACCGTGTTAACTTTTATATTGACAGTCAAGCAGCAATTAAGGCAATAATCTCGCATAGCACAGCATCTAAATGCGTGTTAGAGTGTAAGCAGTCTCTGGAGAGAATCGGGACAGGGAGAAGCATACATCTATATTGGGTCCCAGGGCATATGGGAATAGATGGGAATGAAAAAGCGGACGAATTAGCTAAAAAGGGCGCATCCCTTGAAGCTTGCTCCGTAGACGTCCCAATTAGATTGGGCGAGATTAAGCGAAGGCGAGAGGTGCACATGATCGACCAAGCAGAAAAGGCGTGGGTTCAAGCGCGGGGCTGTAAAGTGTCGAAGATTATGTGTAGGTCTTACAACCTTAGACTAACACAGTTGCTTCTATCATTAAAAAGAGAGGACTGTAGACTCATGACGGGTATTCTGACTGGACACTGCCTTCTGGCGTCACATGCCTTTAAATTAGGCTTGGTCAGTGATAGCAGGTGTAGGAAGTGCGGGTTGGAGGAGGAAACGATCGAGCACGTTCTGTGCTCGTGCCCTGCACTTGCCAGGCTAAGACTCCAGCTATTAGGAGTGATACAGCTGTCAGATCTAGAAGCAGCAAGTGGCTTAAGTCCTAGGAAGCTTCTAGTATTTGCCAAGAGGACGGAGTTATTTTATAACATAGGTCCTGGTTTTTGATAGGGTTTTTCAGTTTGGTCGTTAAAACAAACTTCTGGTAACACTACGGACTCAATCAGTCTATGTGAGGTCCTCATGGACCGGCCAGTTCAACCTACCTACCTACGATTTTTTTGCTTTCATTTTTCAATGCGCGATCTGCTCATTGGTTCATGGGTTTAACGCTCTATTTTGCGCGATATATTCGCATTCACTCACCCCGCTTTCCTTATTACTGGAAGAACTTATTTTTTCAAATTGTGTATATTCTCCCATAAGTTAAAATTTTCACAATATTTAAGCAATAGTAACATCATTAGTATAATACAACCAAATTGATGGTGGTGGCAAATCATAACTGCACTCCTCCTCAATCAAGCCATTTTCGTCCAGGGTACCTTTCAAATTCAATTTACCGCCACATTGACCCTACGAGTAAATGAAAGAGATTGGGTTGTAAAAAATGTAATTGATAGGTTTTCTTACCCTATTCGAAAACTTTCGCCATACATAGCTCCCAGCATGATGATTATAGATTGCTTTATATTTGCGTTGTATTTCATAAATTGAATCCTCATCACAAACTTTCATAAGTTGTGTCGTGCCAGTGAGCGTATTTATAATGCGCACACGTCGATCGCGTCGTGTCAGTCGACCAATGTGGTACATGGGATCTTGACTCCACAGTTTGCCCTTCGTTTTACATATTTCGCTGTGAGCTGTTTCCAATATCGGTGGAAAGAGTAAACGTGGACGTCCTGTGACCGGCGAAGTTTCTGTTTTCGGCATGAAAGTTTTATCAAAGAAATGCGAAAGATCTTTGCCACCAAAAGCGAGTAAGTATTCCAAGTTCTGTGGAGTAGAAGGATTAAATGTAAAAAGAATTGTTTCAGATAGTTCTTCAGTTTTCTATTTACACTATTCCAGTGATCGTAACGATCTTTCAGCATCGGCGTCAAGTCGAGCACATTTCCATGCAACACAACCCAAAAATCATCCTTTTTGTTATGCAATGCCACTTCATCGGATAAATAATAACGCATTTTTGCTATTTGTTTTTTAAAAAATATATTTCAATATTTATTTGATAAATTACGCTTATATACTATTTTTAGAATTGAAATAAAATTTATCAGTTTACTTTTGAATTTCCTAATTTCATTTTGAAAAGAAAATATTTGAAGGGAAATTTTTTTGTATACTTTAAAAAATGCTACACTTTAATAAGGTGGATGTGGGCGGATCTTCCAACAAATTTTTTCAAAGTCCTTCATTCTTTTTTCGTTCAGAATGTGCACGGTACTTGGACCAATTCCAGCACAGACACTATGAACCTTCTTTTAGATATGTGAACACTTTCCAGCATGCGTGGATGTACCTGCTCCTGAGTATGCATCACAGTTAGTGAAAAGAATGGCAGATGAGAGGAAGCTGGACTGAGCGCTGTCAACATTTGGGCCTTTTAAGTTACCTGGGTAGCATTGTATCTTCCTAGCCAAACTGCATCACACTGTAGAAGTTATTAAGCCATGGTTACGGGTTATATTTGTAAGCTAGCTAAAGCTGAATTATGCAAGTGCATTATGGAGGGAGGATAAGGTAGTTTTTATACCAAAGACGTAGAAAGCCTAAGGCATATAGATATCCTTCCGCCTTCCCGACCATTGTGTGCTGTAAGTCATTTGAAATCTATGCCAAAAAACAGGAAAAGTGTGATGAATTCAGACCGCCAAACCACTGTAAAGGCCTCTTGTACTCACTTGTCAGCAACACAAAGTCCATAACTGAATGCAGCATATTTTTCAATGCGATAGCCCTGCACTTTAGTTTTAGCTTTATATGGGTATCTGAATACAGGGATATTTAGGGCAGCTGTATAGCTGATGGGATTGTTCAGGAGAGGAACAATCGCCCACATGCATCCCGAAAATGTTTCTGTATATATATCTAGGACCTCTTTTCAATTCAATGTCAGCACGAAAACTATGAGCAGGGCAAACCTGCTCTGGTCAGCGCTTCCTGCATGTGAATCATCAAGTTTGGTTTGGCCTACCTATGTTGAAAGACACACTAACACTCTTTTGACCCTGAATAAGTCAAGCGGTAGTTAAATTATTGACTTCAGGAAGTGGTTTGATCCACAGTAACTGGTGCAATAAGAGCTACTTATAGCTAAAGGTATCAAAATGGGCCCATTGGTGTGCTTTGTATCGGACTGGGATGCATCATCTCGGCTCAGTCCTTTTAACCTAACCTATCCTATGCTTTTAGAACATCGATTAAGGAGTTAAACTATTTTTGCAGTATTTTAGAGACTCTACACTCGGAAGGTAGTGCTTAATCCGATAGGTGGTGCAGCTGTCGAGATATTTGGAATGATCATATTCATGGATCGATTTGACACTCTCAATATAAAAGGCACTGAAGATGGCACAATACTGGTCAGGTTGGGTTAAACTAGCCGGTCCATAAGGATTTCACATAGAGACTGAATGTGTCCATAGTGTTACCGGAAAACTTCACCAAAACCGAGAAGGGAATTTCATCCTCTTGGCAAATCCTACAAGCTTTCAAGGACCTCGCCTGCTTGTTGTTTCCAGAGCTGAAAGCTGTGTCACTCCTAATAACTGGAGTAATGCAGCTAGGCCCTCAGTTAGTTTCAGCACTGCGAGAAGCTGAATATTGTTGTTTTCTTATCATGACACCAATGTATAATCAGTGGCGGATCGTGAGCTTGGCTGTTTTATTTTTATAAAAGCGGTATTCATGTATAAATTGCCACGCATCGTGAAATGCCAAAATTTTGTGCCTACTGCTATTTTCATGCTCAAGAAAAATGCAAAATTTTTCTTGAATGTTTTTTGAGCTGCGTACAGCGCTTAATAATACCAAAATATAAGCTTTCGATTTTAAGGTATTTTCGAAAATATGTATGTATTCTGTTTTTAAATACTTTCAGGGCCACGGAGAGCGAATATTTTAAGTTAGATAAACGTTTTTGACACAATTTTATAAGCGCTATCTGTCAATAATGCTACAACTAACTTAAAATCACATTTTATTTCGACTTCCCAACGACTTAAGTGGTCGCCATTTCCTTCAAATCACACTCCATACTACTCTAAAAAAACGGGGAAAAAGTAAAGCGTGATTGGCTCGTTTGAAGTGCAACAAAAGAAATATAGAAAGCGAGAGAAAGTCCGTTAAGTATTACACAGTAACAGTGGATGCGACCCCTGATTCGTAGCATATTGAGCAGACTGTTTTTATATTGCGTTATGTTTTATTAAACAGGGACTTCGGAAAACGGAAAATCCAAGAACGCTTCTTAGAGTTTGTCGATTGTAACGCAAAAACAGGAGAAGCTATCGCTGATCTGATTCGCAGCACTCTAAAAAAGCACAATATTCTACTGGATGACTGCCGTGGGCAAGGGTATGATAATGGCAGTAATATGAGCGGTCATTACAAAGGAGCGCAAAGTCATATCCTGAGAGATAACTCCCTGGCAATATTTGCACCTTGTGCTTGCCATAGTTTAAATTTATGTGGAGTGCAAGCTGCTGAATATTCTGCAGAAGACATCACATTTTTCGGTATTATGCGCAGAAATTGTATAATATCTTTAGCGCAAGCCCTAAGAGATGGGAACTTCTCAAGGAAAAAACTAATTGCTCCTTGCATAGCATGTCACAAACACGATGGTCTGCTCGTGTGGATATCGTGAAACCTTTCGCAACTCACATACCCCAAGAAAGCTATTGATGAAATCAAGCTTTTGAATCTGAGTTCAGAAACAGTAACGGATTTAGAAGGTATTGAAGCATATATGGGGAAATTTGAGTGTATCCTCTTAGCCTCCATTTGGCTCAAAGTGCTGAAGGCAATCAACCATCGAAATTTGGTACTGCAAGCTAGAAATGTCACACTGAACGTGGAAACAGAAAATATTCGTAGCCTGATTGATGAGTTGAAGAAGTTCAGGGATCAATGGTCGATCATACTTCAAGAATGTAAGATTCTGGTAGGGAGTATAGGAGTTGTGAATACCTTCGCAGAGAAAAGAAGGAAGACAAGAAAGCGCCAGTTTGATGAATTACCTGTCGAATCACCTGAGTGTGATTCCAAAACTCAATTCAAACAGCAAGTTTTTTACGTTCTTTTGGACTGTTTGATTGGTAACGTGACAAGACCTTTCAAATCCGTAAATGACATTGCGATTAAATTTAGATTTTTGTGGAAGTATCAGGATCTAACGGAAGAAGAGCTCAGAGAAAAGGCAGCGGCATTCTGCACGATTTATGGTATCGATATTTCTACGGATCTAATAGATGAAATCATTCGTCTCAAAGCCATCCACTTAGCAAATTTGGGATGTGATTCGCTGCCACCATTTCAACTTCTGAACATATTTCGTGACTTGAAGATGGAAGTATTATTTCCGAGCATTTGCATAGCATTAAGAAAATTTTCCACAATTCCAGTCAGTGTGGCTGAAGGGGAGCGTTCTTTTAGTCTATTGTCTCGCGTGAAAAATTTTTTACGTTCTACTACGAGCCACAATCGCTTGACAAGCCTTGGAACATTGGCGTTGGAGTCCAGCCTTGCTCGCAGCATGGAAGGTTTTCTTTGGATGATTCAAGCTCCTAAAATATACATATTTAGAAAAAGTTAATGTAAGCAAATCAAACAATGAAATCTAATATTTCATTTATGTAAGTGCACCAGTATATGTTATTTTATATGAAATAAAACTGACAATGTGAATTGAAAAATTTATGTATGTTATGTTATTTTTTTACTGAATTAACTTTATTTTTCACATTATTATTGTCGAGGTCTATACGCATCTTTTGACACCTCTCTCGATATTTTTGGTAGCGTATTAGCAGTCGACCCCTCAACTAGACTTTTACCGAAAATTCAAACACCAGTTTCCTTGTAATTAAAAACTCTTTGAGAGCACTTTTTTTATTTCTGTGAAATAAATTTGTATTTTTAAAATTGTTGCAAAAACCGTGCAAAAAAATTGTTCTTCAGCACATTTTTGCACGCAAGGAAAAACACAAACGCAAAATTTTACTCTCTGCGATATTCCGTTGAGAAAAAAATGGCCCGCAGTATTGATGCTAGATATTTTCATTTCCACACCTTGGACTTAAAGATTTTCCATACAAAATTTTATTTTTCAAATACTTTAAGTATTGAACATATGAATATTTTTTTTCTTTGGATATTTCATTTTTGTTCTGTAAAGTACATCGTAGATTCGCGCCTGGTATAATCCAACGTGATAAAGGAGGGTATCTTGCGGATGTGTCTTACTTGCTGGAATTTAATGCCTCACTTTCCTGACCTCTGCGCACAGCAATATAAACGGAATGAATATGCAGATTAGATGGCCAAGAAAGATTCCGAAATAGAAATTAGCAAGGCGCTAGGTTGTCTCCAGAGAAGAATCGTCGAATATCAGTCTGGCAAAAGTTGTGAAGGTGGGCCTTCTGCTCTTTCTTAACATCAGAGAAAGCAAGTGATTCATAAAGGATTTCTAAGAAGTAACATGGTTAGAATTTTCCACCAATCGACACTCACTGAGGGCATTCATAATGAACAAAAATGTCTCCGAGTGGAAGTATGAGAAATACCCACGCCCTCTTAACCTAACCTAATCAATGAAATGAAGTAAATTGCCTTGGTGTGACCGATTGGTGCCAGTTAACACAACAAAGAAGCGACTGGTGCTCCTTGCTGAATGGCCATAATCTCAAGAGGTTAAAGGACTTCGGTCGTCGCCAATTTACTGACTTTGTTGAAGATTTATTTGCAGTATCGATACCAGAATTGCGCAGTTTGTTCCATTCGCTTAAGGCTCTCCAGCTCTCTTAGTACGTCGACCAATTTCAGCGTACTATGATTGTTGTTTTTGAGTTTTCTCATCATGTGGGGCAGATTAATATTATCTATGCCCCAGGCCACTTTCCCAAGCTCCAATTACAATATATTCTTTGACCACTGAGTGTACATGGGATACCATATCCATATCCACCACTTCAAGCCGTGCATAAGTGACTTGCCTTTGGAGGTATGAAACAACTCCCTCTAGCAACGTCAAGGTCACACGCTATCAGCGTAATCCAATTAAAACCACTCTTCTTGAATGTAGGTTGTCTCGTTGCGTCCCGCAGACAAAAATCCACCTTTCTGCCCAAAGTGATTGGTACAATCAATTAGCGCCACAATTAGATACTACTTTTCCACGCTATTCCGTGGCAAAATTGTCTTTTTTTCTACTCCCTCTTGGTCCCATGATTAGCGCTCCTTCTCTTGGTCCTTTGGGTTGCCCACGGCTTCTAAATTCTAGCCAATTGTAACCCTGCAAAGTATAAGGAGAGGGCTCTCCCTTTCTTTTTCGAACACATCACCACTCTTCGTCTCTGTTCGGAAACGTCTGCCTTTCCCTTGCCGTGTTCATTGATTTTCCGCCAGTTTTTTTTTTTCCCGTTAAAAATATGGGGAAGGGATGCTGTCCACCAAATCTGTGCCCCTTGCTGAGGTAAAGCCCTAGCTAGTTTCCAATGCCGTGAGGCATTGAGAAGTCTTTAGTCATATCCGAATATTCTTACTGGCTGCAAATCATTTGATAAGCATGGTACGCATAACAAACTGGTAAGGGAGTTGTGAGTTATTTGCCAATTACTTTATAACGCCTTCCTATGTCGCATTAAATGTAGGCGCAAGCTTCATAGTTCTCCTTAGCTTTTGCATCAACTACAACTTGCCAGTCCCTAGCAGTGAACTATAACGAGAATGTGTTATGTGGTATGCACTTCTCACCTAAGTAGAACCTAATTTTTTCCCATTGTTACATAACATGATTGTGCCTACATATTTTTAAGTATCCATAAGTGAGTTGACAATTCTGACTTCTTAATTTGTTAACTTCTTTCCACGACTACCTTAAATTTGCTCATTGTGTGAAAAGAACTCCCACTCCCATTCGAAACTTTGCAAATACTGGTGGCGTTGACAGGTGATTGTTATCGGTTGACTGACATGCAAAAAAAACATTAAAGAACTGGGATTCAACAAGTAAATTACAATATGAAAAGAGGTGATAGGTACATAGAAACCAAAAGAAATGCAAAGAAAAAGTTTAAAATAAAAAAAAGAAATAAAAATTAGCTAAAATTAAAATGTGAACATGCAAATAAGTATGAACATGTACTTTGCGCATAAATTGACTGCCTACAAATTAATATTAGAACAAGTTTGTGTCTTAAGTCTTTGGTATATTATGGGAAGTGCTTCACTTCGTTTAGGCTCAAAGGCAGCTGCTAACATTAACGTACTGGCTCTATACAAGTGAAAAATGTTCTTGGCTAATAAGTGTTTATGAACTGACAGTTTGTGTGTGCATATGTATGTATGGAGGTATGCCTGTTTATTGTCTTCCCAACACCAAATAACAACAAATTAGCTGAGAAAGTCATTTTCTAATTCTTTTAAAATTGTTACAAAATATTTCGCCTGTATTTTTGCATTTCTATGCTGTTACAACAACTAAAATGGCAGTAGGGGGGATAGTGGGTTGACTTTGAACGCAATTTGATTTTATTTTTGCACGCAAGCTTTGTTTAAGGAATTTCGCATGCGCATTCCAAACATAGCACTTGGCTATGTAAAGCAATTTGCGGGGTGAAGACAAAATGCGTAAAAAATGCGCTGTAAAGCAGAATTCTTACCAAAAGTATTTGTGCTGTCGTCTTATATGGCTGAATTTTTGATGTGGGATTTTCTCTCGCTACAAAGACAAGCGGAAGCGTGTAAATGCAATAAGGAAAAAGTTAATATGTGGTGTAAGGTGTGAGGAATGGAATGCGTTCACAAAGTAAACATAAAATGTTTGTGTCGTAAATTTTTTGTGTCTTTCTACACTCAAGTTTCAGTTAATTTATTTGCGCTGATTTTTGAGCGTAGATTTACATTCTAATTGCAAAACAGACGAAAATTTTAATCCACTAATGATATCCGCTGGATGAATAAGTAGACGATTTTTGAAAATTATGTACGTGAATTTTTTAGGTATGCAAATTTTGTATGAAAGTGGAAAAGAGCTTTAACATTTTGTCTTAATTACGAATTACTAATTTTGCTAATCACTCAGCGTTAAAATGGAAATAACATATTTTTGAGAAATTTCAAAGAAATTATATTAAAATGTAAATGCAAAGCTTAAAATGTGAATAAATTTGTACATATGTATGTATGTGCATTAGACTGTCTTTGTAAAATACGCAAAATGTTTGCATGAAATAGCAAGTGATGAATTTTATAAGGAATTGAAAAATAGATTTTATCTCTTATTATAGTTTAAAGCAACAACAGGTGGATGGTTGGCGCAAGAGTGCTCAAATGGCGGATGAGGTGATACATGTGTACACAGATGGTTCCAAAGTAGTGGAAGGAGTAGGGTCTGCAATATACTGTGCTTATTCGGATCAGCATTTTCACTATAGCGTTTTCCAAGCGGAAGTATTAGCCGCAACCGAAGCTGTAGAAACACTGGAAGAGAATAACTTAAACTGCTACCGTGTTAACTTTTATATAACCATCGAAGCAGCAATTACGGCAATAATCTCGCATAGCAGAGCATTCAAAAGTGTCTTAGAGTGTAAGCAAGTGCTGGAAAGAATAAGGACGGGAAAAGCATACATCTATATTGGGTTCCGCGGCATATAGGAATAGATGGGAATGAAAAAGCCGATGAACTAGGTAAAAAGGGCACATCCCTTGAAGCTTGTTCCGTAGGTTAAGAGGAGGCGAGATGTGCACTTGATCGATCAAGCGGGAAAGGCATGGGTTCAAGCCCGGGGCTGCAAAGTGTCGGAGAATATGTGTAGTTCTTTCAACCTTAGACTAAAAAAGTTGCTTCTAACATTAAAAAGAGAGGACTGTACAGTGTACACTCATGACAGGTATTCTGACTGTACACTGCCTTCTGGCATCACATGCCTTTAAATTAGGCTTGGTCAGCGATAGCAGATTTATGAAGTACGAGTTTGATGATGAAACGATCGTTTTGTGCACGCGCTTGCCAGGCTAAAACTCTAGCTATTAGGAGTGAGAGAGCTGTCAGGACTAGAAGCAGAAATTGGCATAAGTCCCAGAAAGCTTATAGTAGTTATTTTCGAAGAGAGCGGAGTTATTTCATAACAAAGGTCCTGGTTTTTGGTAGTTTTTTTCGGTTTGGTCGTTAAATAAACTTCTGGTAATACTACGGACTCATTAAATCTATGTGAGGTCCTCATGGATCGGCCAGTTCAACCTAACCTAACCTATAGTTTTTTGCCTTCAAAATCAAAGTAATTTGTGATCTTTAGATTTTACTACCATCATCCATCCGGGATCGTATACAGTTCAATTCTAGATTTGGTGTGTATGTATGTGTAAAGTTCATAAAACTATGATATATCCAACAAGTTTATGTAAATAGTTTTCTAGGCTGAAAATGCTACCCTAAAAATTTAAAAGTAAGACCTAGAGCTCTTTTGAAAGGAATTCAGGAAATTCTTTCACATACAAGATATGCAAAAGAAACCCTAAAACATCGGGTAATACTTCCAACCTTCGCTGCAACGTTGAGAATGTACATAAGCAGATCCTAGTAGATACCCAGTCTAGTGATAGTGAGGATCGCACAACCGAAGTTGTTCCTCACAGGCAAATGAAGCGGAGACAAATTTCTCAAAATATTAGCATAGCATCTACACATAAGGTATAGTTGACTTTTCTTAGAGAGGTATTTCAGAATAGTAATGAGGAAACAGTATGTACAAACTCCGAGTCCCAAACTACTACATGTGCTCCGTTAGTATCAATATATAAATTTAATTCTCAGTTGTCTATAACAAGAGCAGCGCAACCAAATGTCAAGGACTTCTTCGACCTAGTTAAAAGACCCCAACGGGATAAAGGCGGCAGGTTTGCTGTCATAAGAGGCCACTAAAATACCAAATTGATTGAAGAGGTTACGTAGCGCAACCTTTTCAAGGGGTTGCCAGCGTAATTTATAGCTTCTCCAACCAAATTGTTAACCTCACCTACCTGTGGCGAATCTTCTTTCTCTAACAGCTGGGACTCTAGTGACCCCAATTTCTTTCCGGATCTAGGGGGTGGGAGGGTGTGATGGCCTAAGGATTTCATGTCGTTCCCGAGATGGTCGGGATAGTACCTAAATGGTGCTTGTTACAGGAGCAGTCAAAGGACCACCAACATCGATAATACTCCCCAAAACCTACGGAGAGTATCCTTATCGCTTCAACAACAACAACACTATAAGATAAAAGCATTTCATCACAAAACGGCACTAAGTAAAAAAAACATTGATGCAATTGTAAACTTTACTGTAATGACGGAGTTATTATATAACATATTGTAACGAATTCTGAGGATTTCTGATATTTATACACCTTCTGCTATCGTTCGCATCGCTAAACTGTTGAATAAATAACTCCAATTTTCAATATTGCAAACTGGTCTTTATTTAGATTACTTTGGGGGTAGTACTTCACAATTATACTTCACAACCAATAGCGTATTTAAATCAAAACTGATTCGTTATTACTGGGCTTGCGCTGCTTTTATACTCTCTGTTTCTTCGTTCACCCATTTCTCCTAAGGTCTAGTAATTTCGCGAAAAGTTGTAGCTCATGCTTGGTTAGTTAACAGCTATATACATGTATGTATATCTGTAGTCCACGCCTCTTCCATAGGCATATGCGTCTGTATGTGTGAGTAACCACTTCGGCTGATTACCCCCAGCGCGTTAGGGGGTTAGAATATACCCGCGGTATGTATGCCTGTCGTAAGAGGCGACTAGAATACCAAGTAGGTTCAAGGGGTTGTGAAGCGCAACCCTTTCAGTTTGCCAGCGCAATATATAGCTTCTCCAAACCTAATTGTCAACCTCACCTATCCGTGACGATTCCTGTTACATTAACAACCGAGGCTCTGTCGTCCCCGAACTCCTCATGGATCTAGGAAGTGGGGGGCGGTATGGCCTAGTAGATCGCATGTGGTCATAACAAATCGTTCCCGAGATGGTCGGGCTTGGTACCGGAACGTACCGGATCTGCATCCAGCGAAGGACCATCAACATCGATAACACTCCCCAAGACCTTCGGGGAGTGTCCTTATCGCTACAAAAACCACAACAACTACATATTTGTGTGTGTGAGATATCTCTTCGTTGCCTTGTACGTAAGTATTGCTAGCCTTAATGTGTATATGTTCATAAGAGTTGCTGGTTCCTGCTTTCTTTGTTGTGTGATTATTCACTAACAGCTTAGTTATGTCAGCATTCGCCACAATATGTAGGTGCTGGGTTTTGATAGGGTTTTTAAGTTTGGTCGTTAAACAAACTTATGGTTGCACTATGGACTCATTCAGGCTATGTGAGGTACTCACGCTAAGCCGAATATCTTTTCAATTTGTGGTATTTCTCTTCCACTTTTTACCCGAATTGGCGTGACTTACATGTATCTTCTAGCAGCAATTTTCATAGACCCAAATCGAGTCCTGTGAATTAGGTTAGGTTAGGTTGAACTGGCCGGTACGAGAGGACCTCACATAGCCTGAATGAGTCCATAGTGCTACCAGAAATTTGTTTAACATATATATTAGACTGGGTCGATTTATTAACCCATATCGCGCCATCGATTTTTCGATAGGATTTGGGCTCAGGAAAAAAAGTTCCACTACCCATACCCAAAAAAATAATTTTCGAGCCTACGAAATTTTATTTTTTTGACTTTTTTCGACTTTAATTTTTAAGTTTTTTTCATGACCTACTAAAAAAAATTTCATTTGATTGTAAAATTTTCATGCATTGTGAATGATAACTAAGTGTGATATCTTCTGCATAGACGTCAAAATTCCAAAGTGATTGGATCACCTGATTTATATTTGACTATCGCTGTCTCATTCTGTATCTCTTTCTATCACCCGCTGAAGATAGGCGCCGCCATATTGAACACCCTGTCAAAACACTAAAAAGTAGCCATATTGAACATCCTGTCAGGCATTTGACAGATAAGATATCATACTTAGTTATCATTCACAATGTTTTCATGTATACCCTGTCCGACCCAAAAATGTCCGCTAAAAACGTTGGCGATGACATTTTTTTAATTATTATTATTTTTTTTTTTTTTTCAAAAAACTGTAATCGACAACGTTTTTAGCGGACATTTTTGGTAGGACAGGGTATACATATTGTGTCGAATATTAGTATCACTAAGCGATACTACCACCACTAAGCCGATACTAAGCGACATGTACATAAACAAATCAATCATCATCTACGCACATACATACAAGTCAGCAGAGATACTCACAAACGCATGGCATCATCAGCTGCAGTAGTACTCACATATACACACGCATATGGATACAAATTACAAATATACGTGTATATAGCTTGCAAACAAGCATCAGGTTCACGAAATTACTAGACCTTAGGAGAAATGGGCGAACTAGGAAACCGAAGATTACGCCCGTTTTCAAATGTGGAAATAAGAACGATGTGCGTAACTATAGACCAATTTCCAAGCTATCCACAATTTCTAAAATTTTTGAGCATGCTGCGAACGCCAAGTTGAGTTTTGCTGTTAAATCCCTTATATCCCCCCACCAGCACGGGTTTGTTGCTGATAGGTCTACGGTTTCAAATCTTGCTGTTTTTAGCGAATGCTCTATAGAGTCTTTCTCTGCTGGACTACAGGTTGGTTGCATTTACATTGACTTTGCCAAAGCTTTTGATAGAGTTCCTCACACAGTTCTGATAAAAAAATTAAGCTGTCTCGGTTTTTATTCAACGTTTCTTGTGTGGATACGTTCTTATTTAAGTAATAGACACTGCGTTGTTACCATTGATGGGAAAATGTCTAGTCCGTTTGTTGCGACTTCTGTCGTTCCCCAGGGAAGTATACTAGGCCCACTTTTATTTATATTATTTATTAATGACATCAGCAGTTGTTTTTCGTTTGCAAAGTGTTTACTTTGTGCAGATGACTTAAAAATTTTCTCAGCTATTAAATCGCCAGATGATGCCATAAAGCTGCAGGATGATGTAAATAAGCTTTACCAATGGTGCCTGAATTCCTGTCCTTCTTTAAATACGCATAAATGCTTCCAAATTATTTATTCAAAATCAACTAATATTTTGTCTACAAAATACAGTATATCTAACTATGAACTTCAATGTGTTGATGAGATTAAAGACCTGGGTGTCGTTTTCGACAAAAGGTTTTATTTCATTAATCACATTGACTACATAACATCGAAAGCACATTCTATGCTCGGATTTGTACGGCGCAATGCCTCAAAATTCTCAGACCCCTATACCTTTAAGCTGTTCTACACGTCATACGTTAGATCTCATCTTGAATATGCTGTCTTCATTTGGAGACCAAGCAATCAAACGGCCATTTGTAGAATTGAGATAATTCAAAAATTGTTCCTTAAATATGCCCTTCGGCCGTTAAACTTTTCGAAGCCGATTCCTTCCTATTCTGCGCGTCTTTTACTTTGAAGCCTCACGTGTTTGGAAAATCGTAGATCTATACTGGGCTTGTCATTCATGTATAATATTATTAATGGCTACATTGATTGCCCATATTTGCTGGAAAGGATTCGATTTAATGTTCCCAGATATCTCTCAGAAATTCCTTTCCATTTTATTACCATTATTTCAAAACGAATTACGCTGGTAATGCTCCAATTACGCGTGCTATTCGGGAGCTTAACTCAATAAGTAATTCCGCTGCTCTTGATTTTTCTATATAAAGGGCTGAATTTATGAATATTTTGAAGTCTGCTTTCTAGGTATACCGATTACTTTTAGGCATAAGTTTTTTTTTTAATTTTCATTGTATCGTAGTCTGTAAGGATTAAAATTCATAGACTTAAACAAATAAATAATAAATAAAAGCAGCACAAGCTGAGCCATGACTAAGCAATATGATTTAAACACGCAATTGGTTGTGAAGTATAAGTGTTATTGTGAAGTACTTTCAAAGTAGTCTAATAAAGACCATTTTGTAATACAGAATATTGGAGTGTTTTACTCAACAATTGAGCGATACGAACGTTAGTATAAGGTGTAAAATAAGTGGAGTTTCCCTAAATTCGTTACAATATGAAAATTTTTTTAGAAGGTCATGAAAAAAACCTTAAAATCAAAGTCGAAAAAAAAAGTAAAAAAAAATGAAATTTTGCAGGCTCGAAAATTATTTTTTTTGAAAAATCGATGGCGCGATATCGGTTAATTTTCGTCCATACAAATCGACCCACCCTAATATATATATAGAAATTATGCGCCTTTGGCTACTACCTTTTTACAACAAAATATCAAAACTAAAATTTGGGGATTATGTTGAGAAGCTAAATAGAAAACGCTGTTTGACCTGTGTTCACAGGTGGCAACCTTTTTTTGTTTCCCATTACTTAATTCCTTGTAAGCCAAGTGTTTAATACCAGCGGGAAAGTTTTCAACCTCTTCTCTTCATACATCATAATACGCCGTTATAATTTTACATTGATGGTCATTTGAAAAAAAAAATAGAAAATTCTACGCTATCCGTTTAAATTGATTTAAAAAAAATTTATGCTTATGGGGGTTGCTAATGGTGGGCGTTAATAATTCAACCAATAAACATTTTCTCTGGTATGAAAGGGTGTGCCTGTCCTTCATTATACAATATCTGGTACATTGTTGCAACGAAAGGGTGTTAAAGCGATAAAAATGTTCATAAGCTTATGAATTTCATAAATACGTTTACATAAATGACAAAGCAATACGCTGAATACAGCTTGTGGTACAACAGAATACAGAGGGGTGGTTTTGGGGTAGTAGGCGATGATTTATTTGAGATTTTTATAGACCCTTAAGTTACCTTGAGTACTATGTTCATTTGAATTTAGTTGTGTATGTATGTATGTGTGACTTGAAAATTGATCCCATTAATAACAAAGGTTAACATATAATTCGAAATAGGAAATAAATCGCCTTTGAACTTAGCTCAAATTTTGTTGTAGATTTCACACTACCGCATACTGATTGAACACTGCCTTCTAGAGTCACATGCTTATAAGTTAGGCCTCGTCAGTAACAGCAAGCATAGGAAGTATGAGCTGCAGGAAGAAACGTCGGAACATGTTCTGTGTTCATGTCCTGCGCTTGCCAGCTCAAGGCTCTAGCTATTAGGGGCTGCAGAGTTGCCAGATCTCGAAGCAGCAATTAAGCTGGATCCTTGAAAGCCTATTTATCAACAGGACGGAGTTATTCTATAATATAAGTTCTGGCCCCTGATTGGGTTCTTTCGTTTGCTCGTCCAACGAATTTTGGTAACACCGTGGACACATTCAGTCTATGTGATGCCTTTTTTGCCAGCCAGTTCAAACTAACCTAACCTAAACTAAAACTTACTTAATTGGCGCTTAACAGTAAACGGCTATTGCCATCTTACACGGCGCGCCAGTCGCTTCTTAGTTGGGTCAACGGGCACCAATTGTTCCCACTAAGGGAATTTTGATCGTTTTCCAGCAGCGGAATGGGGGCCGCCCTCTTTCTCAGCTTCCATAGGCGAGTTACGATAAAAATACTTTCTTGGCCGGAGCATTTTTCATTTCCATAACATGACCTAGCGAACGTAACAGCTCTGCTTTAATTCGCTGAACTATGTTGATGTCTGCATAAAGATCGTACAGCTCATCATTAAATCTTCTTCGATACTCGCCGTCGCCAACGCGTAGAGGTCCGTTGATCTTTCGAACAACTTTTCTCTTGAGCGCTCCAAAGAGCTATTTCGTCTTCTCTGAACATTGTTCATTATTCCGAGCCACATAGCAGGATGGGTGCGATAAGTGACTTGTAGATCATGATTTTCGTATGCCCAGGGAGGTCTTTACTTTTCAATTGCATACCTGGTCCAAAGTAGCATTTAGTGGCTGGAGTGATTCTTCGCTGTATCAAAGCTGGTGTTGTTGTTTTTGCTAATGCTGGTTCCTAAATATACGAAATATTTTACTATTACGAAATTATGGCTGCCAACAGTGGCGTGGCTACCAAGACGAAAATGACTCTTTTCTTGATGACATTCATTCACCATCAAACCAATCTTCTCTGCTTCATTTTCCAGTTCGGAATAAGCAAAATTTACGGCGCGTATATTAAGACCGATGATATCAATGTCGTCAGCACACGCCAGTAATTGCTGTTAGAATATTGTTCTAGAGCGGTAAAGTTCTGCAGCTTGTATTATTTTCTTCTACATCAAATTAAAGAAATCTCAGTTTCCAACGGCTCGGAGAGGTGTTTTCCAATTCTGACTGAGCTGATGATGTTGCTCAACGTCACATTGCACAGCCGTATAAGGCAGCCCCTTTTCATGCTGTCGAAAGCGACTTCAAAATCGACGAAGAGGTGTTGTGTGTCAATTTTTTTTCTCAAATTTTTTTCTAGATTTGGCGCATAATGTAAAGCCGGTCGATCGTAGATTTACCAGATTTGAAGGTGATTCACAGTGGGCTTCAATCTTTCGCAAAATGTGCTTGACAAGACCTTATATGCTATAATAAGAAGGCTGATAGTTGCCGCAGTTTGCAGTATCCATTTTCTTGTGGGCTGCGCAAAGAACACTTAGATTCCAGTCGTCAGGCATTTAGTCGTACGACCGTATTTTCAAAGAAGACGATGCATGCGCTTTACCTACTCCTTCCCGCCGTATTTGGGTAGCTCCGCAGAAAATCCATCAACGCCTGCGCATTGTTCTCTCTGGACATCGGTTACAAGATCACAATTTTTTTTCTTCCAGGAGTTTGCTTCGGACTTAAAACCGTCTTGCTTCCCTTTTCAACTCACTTTACACTTTTCCTGTTACCCTATCTTTTAACTTAGCGCTGTAGGCAGCGTCTTTTCCTTCGGTTTACACACGGCATTCTTCATCGTACCAATTGATTTTACGTCGCCGGTAACCAAGTTTTCATCGACGGGGGTAAAAAGTGCTTTATAGATATGCCCTCACTACCGTTGTTGGTGTTTTGTTAACAGTGCTTCGCCCCATTCAATGGGCACGACAATTCACAAATTAACAATTGAAAAGATGGTTTGTGTCATGTGGGGACACATCATATGCAGGACATACATTAAGTATGTCGGAGTTGATTCTGGACAAGTAAGAGTTTATTAACCTGTTACAGTATCCAGAACGAAGTTGGGCCAGGGTGACTCGTGTTTCCCTTGGTAGTGTGCTTTCTTCTTCTGCTAGGGTGGGATATTGCATATTAATAACGGGGATCACAGGGCGCGTCCTGGCAAAGGCGTTTACCGATTCTGTGTGGATTTGGATAAGGGCCTGCTTATGCTTGCCTGGATCAAATGGCTGTGTTGGCAGGTGCCGGATGTCGTCATAGTGCTTTAGGAGATGTTCCCTTAGTTACCGTGAAGGCGGTGCTAAATCAAGCAGTTGTTTGCTAGGATATCCTGGTTTGTGACAATTAAGCAAGAACTGCTTTTTCATCATTTCGATGTGCTCTTTAATATTGAGCGCTTCGGCCTCACTATGTAGATGGTGTTCGGGAGTCATAAGGAGAAATCCGGAGGCAGTTCTGATTGCAGCATTTTGACAGCCCTGTAGCCTTTTGCTGTCTGTATTTTTAAGGCCACACGACCAGACTGGTGATGTCTAGCTCATGAGCGGCCGGCCAATTGCTTTGTACGTGGTTAGCAACGTTTATTTATCTTTTCCCCATGCTGCCGGCAAGCGACTTGTGGATTTTGTTGCGACTTTGTACTTTAGAAACAATCTCGGTGGCATGAGCCTTGAAGGGTAGAGTATTATCAAACGTTACCCCTAAGATCTTTGGGCATAATCGTGCAGTCGTCAGCATAAGAAATGATTGTCACTCCTTCTGGTCAGGAAGGGAGTTTTGATATGTAAAAATTAAACAGAAGCGGGGATAGGACACCACTCTGTGGAACCCCCTGTTTAATTGTTCTAGGTGTAAAAATTTCGTTCTTAAATTCAACCGCCGCCTGCCGACCACTCAGATAATTAGCGGTCCATCTTTTTAGGCAAGCGGGAAGGTGTGAGCCTTCGCTTCCCACGGCAGCCGGTTCTTCGTACCGGAGTTAGTCGGTACTTTTTTTCCCCACCAAAGGCTGTCATTTCAGTGCAACCCCAATTAAGTTGTTACCTCCCTCCCACAAATTGTCATCCTTGGAGCAGCTCCCTGCAGCTGGATTGCTCCATACCCTCCTGCTCCAGGAAGGTATTGAACCTAACCCCGGTCCCAGGCTGTGGTTCAGCTGCATATGTCGGAAAAGGATTTATATTAAACGGTCATACTCTTGTCAGTGTGTCACGTGTAAAAGGTGGTTGCATCGTTCGGGCTGTTCTGCGTTAGAATATCGCCCCCCGAAATTTCTATAAAACCTTTGTGGCTCCCTGGTGTTCATGTCCAAGGACATCCCGCGGTTCACTCTCAAACGTATCTCCGCAACTTCTAGCAGTCCACATCAACCATCCGCTGTTGCTCGCGCCAAGTGGCGCTTCCACCTAACGCGGCCGCTACAACCCATCACTACAATCTACGTAGCATAGATAGTAGCAATACCGAGCACCAGCTTTTACCCCCGTCCCTCCCCTCCCTTTCCGACACTCGTACTCGCGTAAGAAGGAGTCATCAACTCCTTGTCCCCCACACCGTGTGTTCCGTATACCAGCTCAGAGTATTTACGATCGCGGCATCGGTCCAATGCAATTCATGCCTTGGCCTATGCCACCTTCATAGATGCTCTGGACTTACAAACGGAAATCGTCCGACCGGCACATACCTTACACTTTGCTGTCAAAACACTAGTACCAACTCATTGATACCAGGTACACTAGCAGCAATCGGAGAGCACACTCGACAAAGCATATATCCATCAAGGCACCTTCACCTATATCTGATGCCCAGAGTGACGACTGCTCCCCCTATGAACTTCAGAACGCTTGAATTCCGTCGCGTTGACTTGTGCTCTCAGAGAGCAGGAGTGAGAGTCGTGTTGCAAAATCATTGGCAGTTTGTTGCGATTACAGCATTTCAATGTCCAAAAGACCTCCGCCAATGTGCCTTAAATCCCGATTGAGAAATTCGCTAGTTTTCCGAAATTAATATAATATTCTTCAGCGGTATTTAGCCCTCCAACGTGCTCATCTGAAAATGAAATTCGTTAACCAATTCTAAAATTATTATGTGTTAATTAAAATGTACATATTTATATCGCATTAAAACTTAAAACCTTAACATAAACATAAAGCAGGTCATTTTTATTTGTTTATTTTGCTTCCCTCAAAAAAGGAAATGGCTTTCAAGTTTCTTGAGTTCTTACTTTATGGACACAGCCAATATTCAGTTAGGCCACTGAAACCATAATTGGCAGCGGCCGCACCTACAAAAAATGTTGTGGTAAGTGACGCCTAAATAAAAATTTGTTTGTATAAAAATCATAAAATATTTATGTGCATGCATTTGCAATATATGGTCACTCAGCGCATAACTTCAACTTCCGGGCCATAATAATTACGAATATTGTAAATGCATGACCAACAACACAGAGATTTTGGTGTTAAGTTGATGATGGCTAAGATGGTCAGCGCAATGGTAACGCATGCAATAAAAGGGTTAAATTAAATACATATAATTTTAATTGTTGCTATTATAGAAGCACCTACTGCCGAAAAAAACGCTTAAAATATTAAAATATCAACAAATTTACGACAAATTTGTTTAAGGGTTATTCTAAGGACAGTGTTTATACTTGCAGTATAGAGCTGCATTGATTTGAAAACTTAAATTTTAGACCAAACTTAAACTTAACCTTACACTTAAACACAATCTTAACTTGAACTTAAACTTAAACTAAAACTTAAGCTTAAACTTAAACTTAAACTCAAACTTAAACTCAAACTTAAACTTAAATTTAAAATTAAACTGAAAAATTAAACTTGAAATTAAACCTAAGCTGAAATTTAAACTTAAACTCAAGCTGAAACTTGAACTTAAACTTGAACTTAAATTAAAGCTAAACTTAAACTTTCACTAAAACTTAAACTTAAACTGAAACTTAACCCTAAATCTAAACTTTAACTTTAACTATAACCTAAAATTAATTTTAAACTTAAACTTAAAGTCAAACTTAAACTTAAATTAAACTTAAACTCTAGCTTAAACTTAAACTTAAAGTCAAAACTGAACCTTAACTTAAATTTAAACTTAAACCTAAATTGAAACTGAAAGTTAAACTTAAAATTGAACCCAAACTTAAAGTTAAACGTTAACTTTAACTGAAACAAAATCTTAAACTTAAAATAAACGTGAACTTAAACAAAAATTTAACTTAAACTTAAATCTTAACTTATACTTTAAATTAAACGTGGAATATTTTGGCTTGTCTAGCTTCTGTAGAAGTATCTACGGATAATTTCGGGACTATACCCGCATCATTTCGTACCATTTTCGTGATAGCTTCGGGAGCAGTTCCGGGTTGTTGAAAAAATCATACCGGAAGTCCCTTTGCCTAATTTCTAACCTATTTTGGAATTGCTTTAAGAATAAAATAAAACTATATCGAGCTTGTTTCTAGAATTATTTGGGGCTATTTTTGCGATTACTTTTGGACCATGGCGAGATCATTCCAAGAAACCTAAAGAGATTGTTTTCCGATCTTTACGGGGTTATCTTAAGTATCATAACGAGATTTGGGATTTGTTTTCAGTATAATTTTGGGTTGTTTTAGCATCCCTTTAAGATTATTTCGTTGATTTGTTTATCGTTTATAAACTTTTTGCGAATATTACGGGACTTTCAAAATGTAAAATGATTTTATTTATAATATCGAAACTACTTTTGTATAATTTCGGACTGGTTTAAGGAACAGCACAATAAATATTTTGATATCATTTCGAAATTGTTTCCAAGAATGTTTGGGCTACATCAGGTAAATTACGGGGCTCTATCTGGATCACTTGGTGTTGCTTTTGCGATCAATTTCTGGCTATTTGGAAGATATGTCGAGATCTGGGATTCGATTCCTTAATCATTTTGGATATAGGGGAACATTTTAGGACCCTTTGCGATAATTTCTAATCACTCCCAATGACAGTTCAGTTCTTTTTTCTTTATCGTACCGCAAGTAGTTAGTGACGATTTCTGAATTATACCTATTTTGGTATAATTTAGAGATTGATTCCAGTATTCTGTGGGGTTCATTTCGGGAATGTCTCAGGATCCTTTCGGATTGCGATTACTTTTGAACTGTTGCAAGAAAGAAACCTAAAGGGATTGTTTTAAGATAATTTCGGAATTGTTTTCAGTATTATTGGTTATTTTAAGGGATTCCTTCTGGAGCCTTTAGATTTATTTCAGGACATTCCCAATGAAAATTGAATTATGTTTTCTTTGACATAGCGCAACATTTTGGGAATAATTGCGATAGACTCAACTCTCTCCTGTTATAACTAACGATTTTTAAATACAGCAAGTTAATATTCGTTACAGTTCCGGCGGCCTTGGAGTAACCCATATTCGACATTTCACTCGGAAGCAAGAAATATGTAAACCTATTCGCACGTATCTTAAGCTTTACGTGATTCCTGGCAAGTGTTTATTGAAAAAATACTTTATAATAAAAATAAGTTAACATTTTTTTGCTCATATTTTTCTCTAACGGAACCAAATTAGGAAGTGCGACAACAATCAATAAATCAAAAGTGATTTGCATGCAATGCAAGAACAGCAATAAGTTTTGTGCACCAAAGGAAAAAAGAACACATTGTAAGTACAATAAAAATAACATATAAACATACTTTCATACACAGGTAGTGCTTAAAAAAAAAGCATAATAAAATCAAGTGCGCATAAACAATCAAAGCATGTCCATACTATGAGTATAGAGTAACCACAGCAAAATTATCCAATTAGTCAAGTGCTTGTCTCACACATACCAAACCTTATGTGAACTTAAGCTTACAGGCCCAATTGGCAGTAAAGTTTGAACTTAGTAAACGGCATTGAATGAGTCGAAACTTGCATTTTAAAAAGTTTCTGAACACACAAGGTATATACATATCTTAATATATAAAAAACACGTGTCACACAATTGAGGCCAATGGACTCCTAAACTACTGAACCGATTTTGAATTTGGTTTGCACCCCGTGTGTAGTTTGATCTAACTTGAAATATAGGATAGGTGACTGGGTGACTAGGGTCTCGAGATATAGGCCAAAACGTGGACCCGGGTACCCCTAGAGTGTGTTTATAGAATATGGATATCAAATGAAAGCTGTTGATGGGTGCTTTAGTAGAGGGTAATTTTCATACCCCTGGGTGACTAGGGCCTGAGATATAAGCCAAAACGTGGACCCGGGTACCCCTAGAGTGTGTTTATAGAATATGGATATCAAATGAAATCTGTTGATGGGTGCTTTAGTAGAGGGTAATTTTCATACCCCTGGGTGACTCGGGTCTCGAGATATAGGCCAAAACGTGGACCTGGGTACCCCTAGAATGTGTATATAGAATATGGATATCAAATGAAAGCTGTTGATGTGTGCTTTAGTAAAGGGTAATTTTCATACCCCTGGGTGACTAGGGTCTCGGGCTATAGGCCAAAAAGTGGACCCGTCTACCCCTAGAGTTTGTTTATAGAATATGGATATCAAATGAAAGCTGTTGATGAGTGCTTTAGTAGAGGGTAATTTTCATACCCCTGGGTGACTAGGGTCTCGAGATATAGGCCAAAACGTGGACCTGGGTACCCCTAGAATGTGTGTATAGAATATGGATATCAAATGAAAGCTGTTGATGAGTGCTTTAGTAGAGGGTAATTTTCATACCCCTGGGTGACTAGGGTCTCGAGATGTAGGCCAAAACGTGGGCCAGTGAATTCCTAGACAGTGTATACAATATGGGTATCAAATGAAAGCTGCTGATGAGTGCTTTAGTACAGAGTAATATATTATCCAGAGACGGACTGGGACTGAGACTCGGAGTGGGACTGTGACTGGGACTGGAATAAAATACATACCACCTTCTTGGACAGGCAATAAGGGATGCAGAAGAATGAGAAGAAATTGAGAGAAGAGAAAAGAGAGAAGGAGAAGGAGATTGAGAAAAAGATAGAATGAGACGAAGATGGAGATAGATGAAACGAAAAAGACGGAGGGAGGAGTGAATAAAAGGATTAGGAAAAAGTGAAGAGGGGGGAGGGCAGAGTCAGACGGAAACATCTTATTAAAATGTATGCAGATAGGCCAAATTTAGGACAGGACAACGTCGGCCGGGTCTTCTAGTAAATCTTATAAAATAAAGTCGCTACATGTCAAGGCACGCCCAATACTTCGTAGAGAACGCTCCGATTTTAAAACGGTTTTTTGCATCTCGAAGCTTTGTTACGTGAGATGGACATAAGGAATATAATTTGAAGGCATATGTTATAGACGCGTGACAAGTTGCCAAAATGTAGTAAAAAATCATACAATTTTTGTTTACATATCCATAACTCATAAACGGATAGATCGATTTTAATATTTCTTCTTTGCAGTAAAACTTTTAAATATTTGCCGTCGTTTTGCATCAAAAAATACTTGATTCCTTTCTAACATGAGCAAAATTGTTAGAACAAAACTAACATTTTTTTCCAAAAAAACCAAAGCGTGTGTTTTTCGCTGTGATCTGTACCAGCAAACTTGCTTTGAGTGGGACATTAACATCAAATTGTGCCTCACTTCCATACATGATGAATTATATCGAACAGTAAAAAAAACCAGCATCAATTATTGCAACATAAACGGTTAAGAATGCATACATCTTTTGAAAAATACTCTTTCGTTAAAAATTCTAAACATTTCGTTAAAATTCTTAAACAAAATTTATGTTTTTTGGTATGTTTGTATGTTTATGCTAATGTTTGTGCCCTAACGAGTTTTAATCTATCTATCTATCTCTATACATTAACGAAGGATGTATGTTTATATGCAGCTTATGGTATTCAAAACCACTCCTTCATTTTTGTTTAAATTTACAAGGTCTCTTCATGGCAAACCGAAGAGTGTTCCCGTGAAGTTGCTTCCCGGAAAGTGGACCAGGGACCGATCTATTCGAACAAATTCTATTTACGTTTCGATTTGCCTGAAATTTGGCATTTCGTCGATGCCTTTTCAAACCATCTATCAACCAACCGCAAACCCGTCTATCTGACGGAATTTGAATTTTAAAGGAGCTGGAAAATTACCAGATGATACTTACCATTTCCTCATATATACATTTGTGCTTTACCTGACCCTCCACTGCGTTTGTATTTCAATCTTGTTGAAGCTGCTCATTTAATTTGATTCACCCTTACATGAGTCAGTAGAAGACGAAATGGCAGACCAAGTATGACGTGAGTAGTTATTCGCGAATAAACCATGTACGGGAAACAGGGAAGATGATAGTCGGCACTGACTTCCTAGTAGTGAAACTATAGTGGATTACCAAAAATTTGGGTCGGCAATATTGGGTGGGTATTAGAATATATATGATGTCTATAAAGCTACGCTGCTACGTTGTTGCGTTGTCTTGATGCAAAGAAGGAAAAGAGACGCTTTTTTAGAAAGAAAATTGTGATGCAGCACGGCGTGAGTGCGAGAACCTTCAGATGCTGACTGACAGAAATGATGCCCGAAAAGTCTACCAAAACATCCGGTGTATGGTTTCATGGCCGATAATGCTGACCTCGTAGCTGACGTGCAGAGTGTGCTTAAGGCTTCATTGTTAGTTAGCGAGGGGGAAGACGAACCCGATAACCTATTTACTGAAGATAGAAAAGACGCACTGGCACCCAAGTATGAAGAAGGGTAAAGAATATGAAAGCGCTATGTAACTACGGATTACTCACTGAGCATTTCAAACATGAAGGGAGTTGGTAAAGCGCAGATCTTCGCGATAAGCCATATCATGGAGAAGACTGGCGATAAACAAATCGACATGCATCATTATTTTGTCGGTAGGTTGCATTTAGGTCAAAGGTCAAAAGGTCAATTGATGTTATGTACACTTCAGTTGGCCAGAAGACCATTTAAAGTGGCCGTAATAACAATTGACTTTATTACCATTCTTAACTTTAGCTTTATATACCATAATCATATACTTACAATTTAGCAATTTAAGATCAGCACAAACGGAAAAATCTTCTGTGGGATTGGTTGGACCTTGAAGTGAATATGATCTTCTTAAGGAAAACTAGCGCCGTAGATGAATATTTGGAATAAAAAATCACGAAATTTTGTAATCCCAATTTTCTTTAAACTCTCAGTTGAATACGTTCTTTTTATCTCAGAGATAATCTCATTGGGCTAGGTTTTATCCGATTTTACACTAGAATGGGACCATATAATTGGAAAAATAGCCATTTCAAAAAATGTTTAAGAAAAAAAAAACGAAGGCAATAAAACGGAGCTGTATTTTAACAGTTGTTAAGCTTTTATGGCCACGTGAGAAAAAAAACATTTGACTTTATGACCGCTTCGGAATAGCAGGTTTGTCACAATATCAATATCGGTGACATTGTAACCATTTGAAACTTTACGTTGTGAACATTTCATAAAGTCAATTGACGTTATGGCCCTCCTGTCATCAGCATGGCTTCAGAAAATTCCATAGCACCACCACCGCGCGAAATGAAATTAGCATCCAAATAAATTGCGGTTTAAATCAAAACCCCCACCATAGAACAGTACTCGTTGCGCTAGATCAATCAAAAGCTGTTGATACGGTCAACCATGGCACGTTGCTGCAAGGCCTCGAAGGGTCTACCCTTCCCCCATGTCTTAAAAAGTGGACCGCAAATTATCTGGGTGGTCGGCAGGCATCCGTGCAATGTAGAAACGAAATATCAAAACCAAGATGAATTACACAAGGGGTGCCACAGGGTGGTGTCCTATCCCCACTTTTGTTTAACTTCTACATATCAAAGCTACCTTCGCCACCAGAAGGTGTTACTATAGTTTCCTACGCCGATGACTGCACAATAATGGTCACAGGCCCAAGCCCACAAATCGATGAGCTTTGCAACAGAATAAACGGCTACCTCCCTGATCTCTTAATTTTTTTCGCCCATCGAAACTTGGCATTGTCACTGACTAAATCCTCCGCGACCTTATTTATAATATGGAAGTCCCAAATGTCGACCACTTTGAACATCCACGTCGATGGCACTACGCTACTGACTGTCCCACACCCCAAAATCTTGGGTGTGACGTTTGATCAGGATATACATTTTGGTGAGCATGCAGGCGCAATTGTACGGAAAATCCAGAGCCGTAATAAAATCCTCAAATCTCTTGCTGGCAGTACTGAGGGAAAAGACAAAGAAACGCTGATTACCACTTACAAAACACTGCTACAACAACAACAACAAAGTTATGTCACCCCTCCGATTAAAGATTACATTATATTAATTCAGGAAAAGTTAAGGGCTGTATCCAAAACATTTCGGCATTAAAATGTAACTGTATTTCCAGAATTGTTAAGCTTGTATGGCCACGTGGGAAAACACAGTTGACTTTATGACCATTTCAGAATAGCAGGATGGTCATAATATTAACTTTGAGCAGATTGTAACCATTTCAAACTCTACGGTGTGAAAATTTCATATGTATGGCCATAGTTTCAATTGACATTGCAGCAATTTAAAGTGGTCATAAAGTCAATTGACATGATGGCCTTATGTCACCCCTCCTGTTCGAGCATTACATTAATCCGGGATATGTTTAGAGCTGTATCCAAATCATTTCGGCTTTTAAACGTAACTATATTTCAACAGTTGTTAAGCTTTTATGACCACTTGAGAACAGTTGACTTTATGACAATTTCGGAATAGCAGTATGGTCATAATATCAATATCGGTGACATTTTAACCATTTTAAACTTTACGTTGTAACCATTTCATATGACCGTAACTTCAATTGAGACTGCAGCCACTTAAAGTGGTCAAGTCAATTGGCGTTATAGCCAATGACCTTATGTCACCATTCCGATTAAAGCATTACATTCACATTAGGTATATTAATTCGGAATAATTTTAGAGCTGTATTCAAATTATTACATTGCATTACTTGCATGATCACTTTAGAACTTTTTCGATAATATTTTAAGCAAACGCCGCAGGAGTATTTCGATACAATTGACGCTCTTCTCACCATAGTGACCACTCACCAAAGGAACGCCCCGAGACCGATCCGAACTAAACCATATATATTAATTTGAATGTCGAAAATATTAGGTTTTTGAGAGTATAAATTTATGGGTTTGTGTCCACTCGGAGTCAAGCTCGAGAAAATTAATTTCTGGTCTTATCTCCCGATAGTACCATAAATTAATATCTTTGAGTCGCCAAAGAACCAAATTCTTTTATAATAAAATAATTGGAAAAAAAAAGTTTAGTTAAATGGTTTTATTGAAAACAATACTTACATGAAGTAGTAATAATATTAAAAGCTAGAAAATAATTAGGTAGGTCCTAGGTACTAGTCATCACACCCCTCATTAATCTAGGGCGTTGATCAGACAAGTAAACAAAATCGTTGGGGGCGTGAAATTTCTAAAAATGTGAGGCGTAGCATAACCTGATTAAGGTTCAGTTGGTCTTACATATGACTATTAAAAAAAATTTGAATAGAAAACCAACGCTTTTATTTAATTGTCTGATCAACGCCCAAGATTGATGAGGAGTGTGATGACTAGTATCTAGGACCTATCTAATAATTTTCTAGCTTTTAGTATTATTATTAATTCATGTAAGTATTGTTTTCAATAAAATCGTTTAACTTAAATTCTTTTTTTTTTTTTTAATTATTTTATTTTCAAGTGTTTAGTCTTTATTTAATTGCCTATTATTTCTCGTTCTATTTGGTTCATTTAGTGACTCGTTATTACACGGACTCTTTCCTGAAAATTTGCTACAATCTAAGCCCTCAATACATAATCCTTCCAAAGACTTTACTCGACTCTGCGCCACGTATGCTTGTCCCTCCTCGAACTCCAAAATATTTTGATGTCACTTCTACCGGACTGTATGTAATATTTGTTCCAAATATGAGCCAAGTCGGACCACAAATACGATTTTTTGAAACATTTCGATCCATGCGCCACCTGTCGCAGTTTTTTTCTTATTATTCTGAACTATATTCTAAGTTTCAAGCAAGTAGCTTATCGGGAAGTTACTTAAATTTCAATTTCAAAATTCGTGCCGGCCAGCCAGCCTGTCAAGTCTATCTAAATAAAACCGTTTAAGAATACCCGAAAGTGCGATAATTCATTACCAAAGAGGGCTAAGCGATGAAACTTGGTCGGTTCGTTGACCTTATGACGCAGAATAGAAAATTAGTAAAATTTGGACGTGGCACCGCCCACTTTTAAAATAAGGTAATTTCAAAGTTTTGCAAGCTGCATATGGTGCAACAAAATGCAAAAATAAAAGAAAATTTCAAAATGGGCGTGGCTCCGCCTAGAATACTTTCAATGCCATAAGTCGAACAAAAATTTACCAATCCTTGTGAAATTTGGTAGGGGCATAGATTTTATGATGTTAACTGTTCTCCGTGAAAATGGGCGAAATCGGTTGAAGCCACGCCCAGTTTTTATACACAGTCGTCCCTCTGTCCTTCCGCTCGGCCGTTATCACGATAACTTGAGCAAAAATGGATATATCTTTACTAAACTTAGCTCACGTACTTATCATTTTAACTTGGTATAAAAAATGGACGAAATCCGACTGTGACCACACCCACTTTTCCGATATTGAAAATTACGAAAAATGAAAAAAATGCCATAACTCTATACCAAATACGAAAAAAGGGATGAAACATGCTAATTGGATTGGTTTATTGATGCGCAAAATATAACTTTAGAAAAGACTTTGTAAAATGGGTGGGGTGTGACACCTACCTTATTAAGTAGAAGAAAATGAAAAAGTTCTGCAGGGCGAAATCAAACGCCCTTGGAATCTTGCCAGGATTACTGTTAGTGGTATTACATATATAAATAAATTAGCAGCATCCGACAGATAATGTTCTGGGTCACCCTGATCCACATTTTGGTCGATATCTCGAAAACGCCTTCACATATACAACTAAGGAACGCTCCCTTTTAAAACCGTCATTTATACCTTTACTTTGATATCCATATCGTACAAACACATTCTATAGTCACCCCTGGTCCAACTTTATGGCGATGTCTCAAAAAGACGTCCACCTATAAAACTAAGGCCCACTCCCTTTAAAAATACTCATTAACACCTTTCATTAGATTCATTTGGCGGCCGCAGTGGTGTGATGGTGGCGTGCTCCGCCTACCACATCGTATGCTCTGGGTTGGCACCCCGGGCAAAGCAACATCAAAATTTTAGAAATAAGATTATCAATTAGAAGAAAATTTTTCTAAGCGGGTTCGCCCATCGGCAGTGTTTGGCAAGCGCTCCGAGTATATTTCTGCCATGAAAAGCTCTCAGTGAAAACTCATCTGCCTTGCAGATGCCGTTCGGAGTTGGCATAAAACATGTAGGTGCCGTCCGGCCAATTTGTAGGGAAAATCAAGAGGAGTACGACGCAAATTGGAAGAGAAGCTCGGCCTTAGATCTCTTCGGAGGTTATCGCTCCTTACATTTATTTTATTTATTTATTTGATACCCACATCGTACAAACACATTCTAGAGTGATCCCTGGTCCACCTTTATGGCGATATCCTGAAATGTCCTCCACCTATAAAACTATAGCCCACTCACTTTTAAAATACTTCTTAATACCTTTCATTTGAAACCCATGTCATACAAACACATACCAGGGTTACCCTAGGTTAATTTTGCTAAATCGTGATTTTCCCTTATTTTGTCTCCAAAGTTCTCAGCTAAGTATGTAATGTTCGGTTACACCCGAACTTAGCCTTCCTTACTTGTTTTAAATTAGCAAAAACTCTCGAACTACAAACGATCACACTCGAGCAGCTAACAAAAAAGGTGACTGAAAACCCGAATCGTCCATCCGATATGCCGAAGTATCAAAGCGTGTTCGTCTTGAATTCGAACAAGATGTATTATGCCACAATAATATTTACCTAACGGGCATTTGTTGTACCTTAAAATGTGCTCTCCCTTTAAAGCTTTAATTTTCAAAATTAAATACCTTAAATTAACTGAAGCGTAACAGACACACTTGAGAACAATTAACGTGAATGCTTTCGTTGAGAGTGGCGCTTCAGCAAAATTTACAATGTCAGTTATAACAGAAAATGTACATTGAACAACAAAACCACAAAACAACAACACGCAGACATTGAAAAAGATCAAAAGACATGAAATTCAGTAATTGACATTGAGTAAAACATGAGATAAAACTAGCATACGAACATAAAGCGAACAAGACACAGTAGCACAAACTAACTGCATTTGATTTCACAGGCGATTAAAATAAGAACGAGTATGTATTTAGAAATGAAAAAAAAAAATTCAGCACTTCCTTTATATAAATGGACAAAAATCAGCGAAAAATGTGTCCTTATATATATTCTTGCTAAACTTTGATTTTTAAATTTGGACATAGAAATTGCAAAAATAATTGTGAGAAGTAAAAATATAAATATTTTATTTTTATTTTCTCCTTTTCTTACATTTTCTCGGTGTCTTAACTTATCTGTTAAGTTTTACGCTTGTAGCTCAAAGAGAGCTTACATAAAAATCAATCCCAAAATTCCCTCCGTTCCGTTTGATTTTTCTAAATATCTCAGTCCGTGCGCCCCCTAGCGAATCTTTTTGTATCGTGTCATCGGCTGTCATCGACCTCTGAATTAAGTTTGAAATTTCAAGTCTCTAGCTCATCGAAAAGTTACTTAAAAGCTGGTTTGAAAATTTTGCAATTCTTTTCTAATTATTTCGATCCGTGCGCCACCTAACGGATTTTTTTCCTTTTGTTGCATTGTCACGGTGTTCTAACCTACATACTTATCCGTAAAGTTTCACGTTTGCAGCTCAATGAGAAGTTACTTAAAATTCAATTGCAAGATTTGTATGAAAAGCGGACAAACATTCAACCGAACTAATATAAAGGAAGTAAAAAACACAAAAATATGAACGAAAACTTTTGTACGACCAACAGGGATTCCCACATAGCCCCGATTGGCGTTATGCCACAAGCAACGTACATTTCTATGCATATAAATTTTGTTGGCAAACATCAAATTGTAGATAGTCTTCACAACAATCGACCGATTGACTGACCGCAAAAATTGCTTTGTCACAAATTCTCAGTCACATTTAAATTTTCTTATTCCTCACATTAACAACATGTGCCTACAACATAAAATGGAAATGGCCACAAAATGCTTATAATTTATTGAATACTAAATAACATTTATGTATATACGAACCTGTAGGGTCTACCACACGCATGAGAGTGAAGCTTTTTGTCTGGGTTCGAAAAAGTTTAAAAATTTGTATATGGAAGTGCAAATCACAATACATATACGAAATTATATGTGAACTGAAACTTTTTATAAATAAAAAAATAAAATAAATGTAAGGCGCGATAACCTCCGAAGAGATCTAAGGACAAGCTCTCTTCCAATTTGCGTCGTGCTCCTATTGATTTTCACTACAAATTGGCCGGACGTGACCTACATGTTTTATGTCGACTCCGAACGGCATCTGCAAGGCAGATGAGTTTTCACTGAGAGCTTTTCATGGCAGAAATACACTCGGAGCGCTTGCCAAACACTGCCGAGGGACGACCCCGCTAGAAAAATTTGCTTCTAATTGAAAAACCTTATTTCTAAAATTTTGATGTTGCTTTGCCCGGGGTACCACGGTGTGGTAGGCGGAGCACGCTACCATCACACCACGGTGGCCGCCTTTTATAAAAATGAAATGTTATATTTAGTTCGTCACGAATCTCAAAATTGTAAGTCCTTAAAGGAAAATATATAGGATGATCAGAATGAACAGCTGAGTTGATTTAGCCATGTCCGTCTGTCTGTTTGTATGCAAACTAGTTCTTCAAGTTTTGAGATATCTTGTTAAAATTTAAAGGTTCGAATCGAACCTTGAATCGTGAGCGGATATATTTAGGTGTCCGATTAGACATTTGTTGGAACGGGCCGAATCGGACTACGATAGCATACCATATACCCCATACAACCGATATTTCAGAAAATCAGAAAAGAAGATTTTTGTCATATCTTTCTCAGTTTATCGGATTGAAGCTTCAAACTTCAACATATGGTTTCGTATATAGCAAATATACGAAATATTTATCAACCACGTGCAAGTTTGGGTGATAACAATGTAACGCTTCAAAAACTTTAATTTCTTATTTATATCATTTTGATTAAATATGCAATGATTGTTTTTAGAAAAAACAAGCAAGGACGGGACTGTCTTCGACTGTGCCGAAAAAATTATGAAAAGTTTCTTATCTGAATAATGGGTGGTATGGGATATATTCTATATATACGACCGATCTATACAATTTTTTCAAACAACAATGAATGCTCTATACGTAAGCATTCAGTGAAATTTGAAGCTTCTAGCAGTTAAAATGGGGCAGAAATTACGAAATGTTTCTTATCTGAACAATCGGTTGTATGGGATATATGCTATATATACTACCGATCTCATAAATTTTTTCATACTACAATATGTGCAATATACGAAAGCATATGGTGAAGTGTTAAGCTTCAATCTGATAAATTAGAAAAGATATGACAAAAATCCCCTTTTCTGAAATATCGGTTGTATGGGGGATAAATGCTATAGTGTTCTGATCCGGCCGGTTCCAACAAGTGTCTAATCGGACACCTAAATATACCCGCTCACCAAATTTTATAAAGATTATAAAAAAGGTACAAAATAAGCTCCTAAAACACATTCTGGGCAAAGCTCCATCTCTCGAAACACTCAATCGTACCAACTTAATAAATGATTGAAAAATTGTATTATACACGAGTTTGAATGAACTACCCTATTATTATATAACGAAGACGGCAGCATGATTCTTGTTTACATATTTGGTTAAAGGAATGCCTCCAAATATGGTCGGCTTGAATGCCATTAATATTTTATATTCAAGCAAATGAAAAAGAGCAATGCTTGTGGTTTTAAGTGTTTGATAATATCCGTGATGCTTTTTTAATTAAGATAAAAGTAATAAAAGTGACCGAGAATATATGTTTTTATAAACAATTTTCATATCATAAAAATAACAAATAAATATAATAAGGAAGTACCTCGTTGATGTAGTTGAATTAGCAAAATAATAAATTTTTAATTATATGCAAATAATTGTAAAGCTACGTGATTTCTAACAGTTTGTTTAATATAAAAGTAGCCTATTAACAAAATGATATTTTTATTTAAAGTATATACTTGTAATAGAATATACTCAATTTTATTGTATGAATTTTTAGGCTACAATTAATTGGTTATGTGTAGGCCCTTATAAAGAATAAACTGGCAGATACATCGGTAAAGATGGACGTCACAAGCCGGTGACTTATAGGTCTGAGTTTCAACTTGATCTTGCTCGGAAGCCGCTCTTCTTCTTCTTAATGGGCGTTTACCGTTTAAACGGTTATGGCCGCCCAAGAAGTCGTGCCAGTCGCTTCTTCGCTCTGCCAGCTGGCGCCAATTCGTCACACCAAGGGGGTTTAAATCATTTTTCACCTGGTCCTTCCTGCGGTCCTCTATCTCTACTTTTATAGGCGGGTTCCGATAACAATATTTTCTTTGCCGGTGCGTCATATTTCATTCGCATAACATGGCCTAGTCAATGTAGCCGCTGTGTAGCTGTGTAGCTGCAAAGCTCATAATTAAATCGTCTTCGGTATTCGCCAACGCATAGAGGTACGTAAATTTTTCGAAGAACTTTTCTCTCGAACACTCCCAGAGCCGCTTCATCTGATGTTGTCATAGTCCATGCTTCTGCACCATATAGCAGGACGGGTACGATAAATGACTTGTAGAGCATGATTTTCGTTTGCCGAGAGAGGGTTTTACTTTTCAATTGCCTACCTAGTCCAAAGTAGCATATATTGGCTAGAGTGATTCTTCGCTGGATTTTAGAGCTGATGTTGTTGTTAGTATTGATGCTGCCAACAGTAGCGTGCTTGCCAAGGCGCATATGCGTATATGCGTCGACTCTTTGCTCGATGACAGTAGGCACTTCGTTTCGTCCTCAATCACAACCAAACCCATCTTTACCGCTTCCTTTTCCAGTTTTGATTAATCAGAACTAACGGCGCGGGTGTTTAGGCCGCTGATATGAATGTCATCAGCATATGCCAGTAATTTCACGGTTTTATAGAATATTGTTCCAGAGCGGTTAAATTCTGCAGCTAGTATAATTTTCTCCTACATCAAATTAAATAAATCGCACGATAGGGGGCCACCCTGTCTGATACCTCATTTAGTGTCGAACGGCTCGGAGAGGTCCTTTCCAATTCTGACTGAGCTGGTGGTGTTGCTCAACATCATTTTACACAACGGTATACATTTTGCGGTGAAACCAAATTCAGACATAGCGGCATATAGGCAGCTCCTTTTCGTGCTGTCGAAGGCGGCTTTAAAATCTACGAAGAGGTAATGCGAGTCGCATCTCTTTTCGCGGGTTTTCCCAAGATTTGGCACATTGTGAAAATCTGGTCGATGGTAGATTTACCAGGTCTGAAGCCGCACTGATAAGGTCCAATCAGTTGATTCACGGTGGGCTTCAATCTATCGCACAATACACTTCGCGGGACCTTATGTGCGATATTAAGAAGACTGATTCCGCGATTATTGGCGCAGTTTGCAGTATCACCTTTCTTGTGGACTGGCAAAGAACACTTAGATTCCCATCGTCGGGCATTCACTCGTCCGACCATGTTTCGCAAAGAAGCTGATGCATGCGCCTTACCAATTCCTCATCATCCCTGTGCGGTAAATCGCAACCTCAAAACCATCTATAAAAAGGCGCTGAACTCTTATAGCCATTGTGAAGTATTGCCGTTATTAATAAACATGTAAACGCCGTATTAGTGTTAAGAGCGAAATGTAAATTTAAAATGAATTATGTACCTTGAGTGAGAAAATGAATAAACCAGTTCACATCTAACTGCTGACCTGAAAACATTGCAGCGATAACAGTACAACGCCATTTAATATTGGGCAAACGGAATATTTGGTCCCGTGCCTGAGCTTCCAAAGAATTCTGGGTCCCAAAATTGCGTCGGAGGGTTGGCACCAGGGTGCAAAAATGATAGAACATATAACTCACGTGTACACGGATGGCTCCAAGTTAACTGAGGGTCGGGTCTGCTGTTTACTGTGTCCATCTAGAAATAAGTAGATTCTGCAGGCTGCCAGCAGAAATTCTGGAGGAAGCGTGCTTAAGCTGCAGTCGCGTCAATATATTGATAGTCAGGCGGCGATTAAGACAATAATCTCACACAGTACTTCGTCTAGAAGTTTTCTGAAATGCAAAGAAGCATTGGAAAAACTTCGCTCAGGCCGAACCATACATCTATTCTGGGTTCCCTGTCATAAAGTGCTAGAAGGTAACGAAAAAGCTGATGTGTTCACAAAGGAGGGTGGGTGCAACACTCGTTGAAATCAAACACAGGAGTTGCATATGATCTATCAAGCAGGAAGGCGTGGACAAAAGCGCGTGACTGCAAGGTTTCTAAAATCATTTGCAAAGCCAAAAATATTAAACTCACAAACTAGATCATATTTCTGAAGAGAGAAGACTTAAGGCTCACGATGGGCATACTAACTGGACACTGCCTTCTGGCGTCACATGCTTATAATTTAGATCTCGTCAGTAACAACAGGTATAGGAAGTGCGAGCTGGAGGAAGAAACGGTTGAGCACGTTCCGTGTTCGTGTCTTGCGCCCGCCAGGTCAAGGCTCCAGTTATTAGGAGTGGCAGAGTTGCCAGATCTCGGGGCAGCAATTAAGCCAGGTCCTAGAAAAGTTCTGGTATTTTCCAAGAGGGGGACGGAGTTATTCTATAACATAACTCCTGGCACCTGATTTGGGGTTTTCGTTCTGGTCGTCAAACAAATTCTGGTAACACTATGGACACATGTCGGTCTGTATGAGATCTTCAGTTCAACCTAACCTAATTTAACTTACATTGGCTATTAAGTATTAGGCTTTTGTGGTAATGCAAAAACCCTATCAGACTTTAATAACAATTTTCAACATAATACAATTAAATTTAAAAAAATAAAAAACCAAATGCAATTATGTTGGATTGAATTCTAAAAACATTTTCTGAAACTATTCAGTACTCCGCACTTTTGATTAAAATACTAAAAAAAGATCGTGTATTCAAAAATAGTCCACCCTCATTTAAGTGTATATACCAATGTTCATAAAATTATTATTTCATAGTTTCCTCGTAATTGGTTTATGGTTCAAGGGCAATAAGTATGAAGTGTGTTGTCAATTAAGTTTAGAAATCGGTTTGAATTGACTTTCCCACGTATGAACTTATGATACTCTCTGTGGCTCAAAACCACAAAAAAATCAACAAAAGGTTTATACGAAATAATACGAAAAGCCCACCACCACAGCAGTAGTTAAGGATAATAATGCTCTCAATAATAATTTCCGCTATCACAGCAGCACCTTTGTAATAATTATGTTCATTAAAGCATAAAAAACTCACTGACTTATGAAATTATGAAAGTTTATTAATGGCCATAAAAAATAACAAATAATTTCATTGTTGTCGGGTCACGTGCGATTGTATTTTGCAATTTTTTTTTTTTTTCTTTACTACCTTCGATAACTATTTATATGTGATTAAGGATTTCAACGGTATTTATAGCTTTATATACGAAAACACCCTGTAAGGCAAGCAGCCTAGCGAATGGAAAAAGACAGCAGTAATCAAAAGCACGTAGACATGTCACTGGTGGTGGCGGGGCCGTGGTGTTGGTGATTGCGCTGTTTCTGATGACAGTTAAGCCTTTTGTGACAAATACGTCAGTGGGTATGTTTCACAGTGATAATGACCATGTAAATTTTGTTTGCTCAAGAGCTTATTTCAATTAGGGTTCTCAATTTTTCAAATTAAAAAAAGGATCAAACAACTTTTTATAAAGGGGTGTACACTGTGAGGATTATTTTCTAGATTCTCATCAATATTTCCATGTACTACAAGTATTTATGTTAAGATTTACATATCAATTAATTTTTTTTCTCATTTGAATTTCAATGTATTATATAGTTGACATAAATATGTAGTTATGTACTTACATTAACCAGTATCGAAAAAGAGAACTGTCACAGAACGTGCCGCAATATAAAGTAGCTTTAAAAGAAAAGTGTAAACCTACTTTTCTAATCATAACTAAATATTGGATTATAAAAAAAGTTTTAGTTTTTGTCGACCTCCTCCTTCCTTGTTGGTCGCTTTGCCACGGCGAGGTGGCTTAAGTATAACAGTGGAATTTCTAGGTAGAGAAAGTCTCATATTGTTGCAATTTTTTCTACCAGTTCAAATTAAATTTAGATGGCTTGATCCATTTATTTTGGTGCAAGTGAAAGACTTCAATTCACCATTCTGCCCAATGTTTCGCTGACAAATTACAGCATCATCAGGGGTGACTCTGTTTATTTTGAAGAACAGAAGACAAATGAATTATACATGAGTACAAACAACATACTACACGTACGGAAAGAGTGTTCATGGAGGTATAATATCTGTTTTTGTGGGAAGATGTGGGCATCGCCACACCAGCACCACCCGAATCCGGAGTGTAGGGGTACCCTTGGCGATGGCTGAATGGCCACCGGGCGGTTATTGTATAGCTGTTCACGAACTATGCCGCCCGATGCGCGGTCAAGGTCGGTTTTATTAAGTACCCTACCCCGGTATGCTGGCCGTGATACCGAAGTGGAGTATCGAAGAAGGTAGAAAGATGAGTAGTGTGAGCTTTATGCATATATGAAGACAGTGCAGCGAATAAACGCTGGCTAGGTCATGTGTTGTCAATGTACACTCTTGTCAAGAAAGTATTCCTTGAAGGAAGGCGGAGACATTCAATGAGTTAGCATGTGCAGGTGGAGAAAAAATTGATCCCCCTTGCTGCTCCCAATTGGAGTCCGTTATCGTTGTATCGAAACTCCCAAAATCGCCTAGACAGTTAAGTTTGAATGAATGCATCAACCACCAACAATATGACTACTTTTTCGAGTTTTGGTAGCGTTTTGACAGGATGTTCAATATGGCGACGCATACAGCTGACTATATTGAGCGGGTGATAAAACGAGATACAGGACGAGACCACGATTGTCATATTTAAAGTCAGGTGATGCATTCTATTTGTAATTATGTCGTCTATGACGAAGATATCACAAGTGATACACATAAGAACAACAATGATACAAATAAGAACAACAAAACTTGTAAGATAACAATAGTAATTCAACATTAATGTTAAAATAGCCGAAGTTAAAGTGGCATTTCTAGTTCTTTTTACGAGAAAGAGCAAACGTTTATTAAAAATGTTAAGTTTTAAATATCGATTGTGAGCATGAAAGCTAATATTTTTTTGCAAAACCATTATTATTTATAACTGCGGCACAGTGACCAGGCATTGAGTCGACCAAATGCTAACATCGTTCCATTGAGCTGGCTCTCAAAGCGTACTGGACAAAGACCCAAAGCTGATCATTATTGGTGGCTTTGCATCATGGCTATCCTCTTTATGCATCCTCTCCAAATATGCTCTGTAGAGCTGCGACCGGAAAACTGTGCTGACCAGTCCATAACCTCAACCCTTTTAACTTGAAACAACTCCTTAGCCTTTGACTTTGGTGTTTTGGGTCATTGTCCTGCTAGCACTATAATATTTTCCAAAATTTCTACATATCCTTGTTGGTACATATTTCCATTTATTTTATGAAGAGGTGGTGATTCAGAAAATATCCTATATTAAAATCGTCGAACATATTACCTAGAACCCGATCCTGGATCTCAAATGCGTCTTTTGTTACTCCTCTCGATATCTTTTGACATGTATAAAAAGTGTCATGCTGTCGCACGGTAGCTGGCCAAAATTAAAACAGGAGTTATGTCTGTTTAAAAAGTGGTTGTATCACTCAAGTGATATGAAAGGAAATATTTGACAGTAAATTCACGGTGTTCCGCGCAGAATTACTACGGATCGGGCCCCCGGTTTCGGATGGACCCGGGGTCATTTTTTGGCATTTAAAGAGATGAGCCGAACCCGTGCGCATCTTGCGCAATCTATATAAAAGTCTCTTCTCAAATATCAACAGAAATCAGCTGTTCTATCAATCAATTAAATAAACCTTACAGCTTGCGCTGCCATCTAGCGTAGGTAGCAACTGCCGGTAATGCAGTGCAAATATTGACAATAGTGGCATAGTACAAATAGATTTCTTTGTGTGCTCACATTCGGTTATTTTTAACAAATTATTTTAATAAAATATAGCTAAACAAAAGCGCTACAACCAAATCTCGCTAATAGCCCGAATCTCCATCAAACAACCAAAACTTTATTTATAGATTTTGATTCCAAATAAGAGCGAAAAAGGGACCCGTACATAAAAACAGATATTAAAAATAATATATATGATATGTCAATATGGGTATCAAACGAAAAATATTTTAGTTCGCATTTCTATTGACATTTTTAAGAAGGGTTGCCACTTAGGGTTGCCACCTCACCTTTTTTATATTTCTTTTTATATCCACTACCATCGCTGAAACGGCTTAACCGATTTGAATCAAATTTAGTACATCGATATAGTATTACATTTTAAGACTTTTCACTGAGAAGGTTGCCACCTCTTGCCAATAAGGGTATCTGACTCTTACAAAATTGATCACCACTCCAAAAATCGATGGTATGCGCAGCTGTTTTTGTTATTAAACTTTGAAACAAACACAAGCTTATGTATTTCCAAAAAATTACTGACATGATATGCCACGAAAAGAAGATATATCTTTTTGTTTGCAAGGTTTTTAAAAAATTTAATATTGAAAAGTAGTACTATTACAAGTAGAATAACTCAGTTAAAACATGCGGTATTAAGTATAGAGTATTTAAAAACTCATTTACCTGTCGTAAAAGAAAATGTAACTAGATTTGATTAAGGCTAAATAAATGAACAAGAATTTATGTTAGAATGGTATATTGCTATTTAATCCAAAAATACATCGAACTAGACACAATTTGTATACAATTTTAGATGTGCGACATTAGCTCCGTTGACGTTGCGCATGGGTTTTGGGGTATGTATACTATTCAGTGGACATCTAGGAACGCCAGGGAGTATATTCTAAGAAAATATATTGGAATATTTTGAAAAAGTGACTTTTGGCCAGCTAGATTGATAAATACCCCACCGTGTGCCGTATAGAATTAACGTTTTATTCTCAAACACAAACCAATATAGCTGCCAGCCAATCAGCAAAACCTTGGGATTCGGGGCACAAAACGAAAAAGCAAGAAAGCACAGTAACACAAAGTGAAAAAAAAACAACAAAATCAAATCTATCCGAAAATATTTTGTTGCCCAGATAAACAAAAAGATTGTATGATTTAATCGGGGATTGCCCGTATTGCTTTTTATACTCAGTTGAGCAGAGCTCACAGAGTATATTAAGTTTGATTGGATAACGGTTGGTTGTACATATATAAAGGAATCGAGATAGATATAGACTTCCATATATCAAAATAATCAGGATCGAAAAAAAATTTGATTGAGCCATGTCCGTCCGTCCGTCCGTCCGTCCGTTAACACGATAACTTGAGTAAATTTTGAGGTATCTTGATGAAATTTGGTATGTAGGTTCCTGAGAATTCATCTCAGATCGCTATTTAAAATTAACGATATCGGACTATAACCACGACCACTTTTTCGATATCGAAAATTTCGAAAAACGGAAAAAGTGCGATAATTCATTACAAAAGACAGATAAAGCGGCGAAACTTGGTAGATGGGTTGAACTTATGACGAAGAATAGAAAATTAGTAAAATTTTGGACAATGGGCGTGGCACCGCCCACTTTTAAAAGAAGGTAATTTAAAATTTTGCAAGCTGTAATTTGGCAGTCGTTGAAGATATCATGATGAAATTTGGCAGGAACGTTACTCCTATTACTATATGCACGCTTAATAAAAAATAGCCAAATCGGATAAGGACCGCGCCCACTTTTAAAAAAAAATTTTTTTTAAGTAAAATTTTAACAAAAAATTTAATATCTTTACAGTATATAAGTAAATTATGTCAACATTCAACTCCAGTAATGATATGGTGCAACAAAATACAAAAATAAAATAAAATTTCAAAATGGGCGTGGCTCCGCCCTTTTCATTTAATTTGTCTAGGATACTTTTAACGCCATAAGTCGAACAAAAATTAACCAATCCTTTTGAAATTTGGTGGGGGCATAGATTTTATGACGCTAACGGTTTTCTGTGAAAATGGGCGAAATTGGTTGATGCCACGCCCAGTTTTTATACACAGTCGTCCGTCTGCCCATCCGCATGGCCGTTAACACGATAACTTGAGAAAAAATCGACATATCTTTAATGAACTTAGTTCACGTGCTTACTTGAACTCACTTTATCTTGGTATGAAAAATGAACGAAATCTGACTATGACCACGCCCACTTTTTCGATATCGAAAATTACGAAAAATGAAAAAAATGCCATATCTCTATACCAAATACGAAAAAAAGGATGAAACATGGTAAGGTAATTGGATTGTTTTATTGACGCGAAATATAACTTAAAAAAAACTTTATAAAATGGTTGAAACACCTACCATATTAAGTAGAAGAAAATGAAAAAGTTCTGCAGGGCGAAATAAAAAACCCTTAAAATCTTGGCAGATATTACATATATAAATAAATTAGCGGTATCCAACAGATGATGTTCTGGGTCACCCTGGTCCACATTTTGGTCGATATCTGGAAAACGCCTTCACATATACAACTACCACCACTCCCTTTTAAAACTCTCATTAATACCTTTAATTTTATACCCATATCGTACAAACTCCTTCTAGAGTCACCCCTGGTCCACCTTTATGGCGATATCTCGAAAAGGCGTCCACCTATAGTACTAAGCCCCACGCCCTTTTAAAATACTCATTAACACCTTTCATTTGATACCCATATCGTACAAACATATTCTAAAGTCACCCCTGGTCCACATTTATGCCGATATCTCGAAAAGGCGAACACCTATAGAACGAAGGCCCACTCCCTTTTAAAAATACTCATTAGCACCTTTCATTTGATACCCATATCGTACAAACAAAGTCTAGAGTCACCCCTGGTCCACCTTTAATGCGATACCTCGAAAAGGCGTCCACCTATAGAACTAAGGCCCACTCCCTTTTAAAATACTCATTAACTCCTTTCGTTTGATACCCATATTGCACAAACGAAATCTAGAGTCACCCCTGGCCCACCTTTATGGCGATATCTCGAAACGACGTCCACCTATGGAATTAAGGATTACTCCCTTTTAAAATACTCATTAACACCTTTCTTTTGATACCCATATTGTACAAACAAATTCTAGGGTCACCCTGGTCCACCTTTATGGCGATATCTCGAAACGGCGTCCACCTATGGAACTAATGATTACTCCCTTTTAGAATACTCATTAACACCTTTCATTTGATACCCATATCGTACAAGCGCATTCTAGAGTCACCCCTGGTCCACCTTTATGGCGATATCTCGAAAAGGCGACCACCTATACAACAACCACCACTCCCTTTTAAAACCCTCATTAATACCTTTAATTTGATACCCATATCGTACAAACACATTCTAGAGTCACCCCTGGTCCACCTTTATGGCGATACTTCGAAACGGCATCCACCTATAGAACTAAGGCCCACTCCCTTTTAAAATACTCATTAACACCATTCGTTTGATGCCCATATTGTACAAACAAATTCTAGGGTCACCCCTGATCCACCTTTGTGGCAATATCTCGAAACGGCGTCCACCTATGGAACTAAGGATTACTCCCTTTTAAAATACTCATTAACACCTTTAATTTGATATCCATATCGTACAAACGCATTCTAGAGTCAACCCTGATCCACCTTTATGGCTATATCCCTAAATGGCGTCCACCTATAGAACTATGGCCCACTCCCTCATAAAATACTCTTTAATGCCTTTCATTTGATACACCTGTCATACAAACACATTCCAGGGTTTCCCTCGGTTCATTTTCCTACATGGTTATTTTCCCTTATGTTGTCACCATAGCTCTCAACTGAGTATGTAATGTTCGGTTACACCCGAACTTAACCTTCCTTACTTGTTTTTTTTTTAAATGTGTGAAAACATTTATTTGAAGCAATTTTTAATTTTATAATTTATTTAATAATTTGGGAAAAATTTAAACAACGTGACATCAGGACGGACAAGGCGACAGCTGTTTCGATTATACCTTGTAAATCTCTTCAAAGCCCGGGAGTGGGAGTCGAACCCGTACTCCTACGAAAGTTGAAATGGTTACAAACGCATTCAGCTGCGTCATGCCTTAGTTGTTGTAAAGTTTTTCCCAATTGCCTTCTTTCGCATATTTTAATCTTTTACACATTGCATACTTCGTATGCAATTATGTGTTAAAGCTATGCTTGTTGGTACGGCGGTTTTCAAAGAAACTTTGGTATTGTTGCTGTTTTTGTTCTATTTATAGAACTACAACGAATTAACCAATTTTGTCTGTTTGCATGATTTAATCGGGGATTGCCCGTATTGCTTTTTTTTTTTAAATGTGTGAAAACATTTATTTTATGTCACGTTGTTTAAATTTTTCCCAAATTATTAAATAAAATATACTTGGATGTTTATGCCGACTTCGAACGGCATCTGACGAATTTTCACTGAACAGTTTTTCATAGCAGAAATAATTTCGGAGTGTTTGCGAAATCACTTCCTAGCGTCAAACCAGATTAGAAAAACTGTTTTCTAAATTTTGATGTTATTGCCAGATCGCAATCTCCCTATCACAGAATTTATTTTAAGAACTGCCTATACAAAGTTCTAGATTGCACAATGGTCTGAAATTCAAATTTTTTAGCATGAATTAGAAGGAGTGGTACTAGGCCATTGAAATTTCGCATACAGGTTATATATGATTTAGTTAAGAAAAATTCCAAGAATGGATGAAATCGGTCATTCCCCAAGGGTACCTATCTTGGACCTATAATAAAAATGTTTGAATTTCAGCTTCAAAAATTGCGATATCTTCACGAAAATTGGTAAATATGTTATTCTCGTAATACGCATAGACGATACCAAAAATAGTTGAAATCGGGCAGTCCCTAGGAGTACCTCCCTTGGACCTATAGCAAAAATTTGCTTTCATAAAATGAAAAATTTGCATATGATAGGCAAAAGTGGTAAAATAATTTTATTATCCAAATATTTATACATATGTTTTTACTGAAACAATTATTTTTATAATAACATTAACTGTACATCTGAAATGAGAGAGAAGTTACAGAATTATTAAATTCACTTGAATATAATATAAAAAGTAATATGTACCAAGCAAATCATTCGAAATCACAGTCTTCCGTATCTAAAACTAAAGCGTTCTCCACAACATCTGCTTCCGATATATCGGAATCAGAATTATCCGAATCGTAGTCAGATCCCCCTGGCAAGTGGTTGAAAATTTGAAGCTCACTTGAAGGTGCAAGCAATTGTATTACTTCTTCTGGTAGCTTCTCTCTTTTCCGATATTTTCTCTAGCGGATAAAAACAAGCTGGAAAGAAGGGGGTCTGAAGAATCCATTGCTCTATTGAAAACATCAGTCAAATTATTTTTTCTTGTATTTTTTCTTGTATGTGCGTTGCGATCTCTCTTGTATAATTTATTTCGAGCTTCTGACGCATTTTCACCAAAACAACCAACAGGAATTACGCAATTTTTTATAATCTGTGAGCCGTGAACTAATATTTTATGAACTGTTGCTGACATTGGAAACCATAAATATTTTTCCATGTACAAGAAGGCAGTTCTTTTGCAAAAATCTTCAAACTTTGTGGTATCTATAGGATACTCGCGGGAAATAGCAATTAATATAAACAAAATTTCTATATCAATATTTGTAATTAAAGAAAAGAGTTACAAATTGTTAAATGCTTTCTTGGCAGTATTGCCGTCATTTAATGTTCCACTACCATTTGCTTAAGGCTTATCTACATGAAGGCCCATTTCTTCCCAAAACCTCTTTTGTACTTCTTGTTTAAGAATTTGGAATGCTTTTTTATCTGAAGCTTCCCTTGTTTGCCACTTTTTTAATTCGATTATATAAGACATGTGTACAAGGATTCCAATACTCGAATCCATGCATGTAGTGGGCTAATACCATATCTAAGGGATGTAAGTTTGGGTTTAAAAACATCATAATTAAAATTTTTAGTTTTTCCGAATTGTTTTGGTGTAGCACCATATATTGGTAATTTTTGATTAGAATTGGTGTTTGTTATAACATTTAGTACTTTTCTATCAATCAAAGTATTATGCAAATCATAATTGACAATAATTTTTTCTCCGTTATCAAGGTAATATTCAAATGGATTTAAATAATATATTTGCACATCTAGCTGACTATTTTCTGATAGAATTAGAGCTGAAGATTCTTTTGCTAATTGCATTTTTAATGGCCTGCAAAACCGCACTGATTGCGTAGTGCGATTCCTCCAAATAATTTTGGCAGAACTGTCCAATATTTGTAAAGATATAATGGTAGTTACAAACAGTGATTGGTCAAAAAGTTGAGGTGTACTTGTCTCAAACCTTTGTTTAAACATACTTTGTCCCGTTGTACCGTCAAACCCATAGCTAGCAATTAAAACAACATTCGAAATTTCTGCCATGACGTGCAAAACATCTTTTTGGAATAAAAGAATGCGTTGTGCGGTATGGTCTAAAAGATTTTGCAGTGATACTTCTGCTGAAGACTCCGACACAGATATCTCCTTAGGCCGGCAAAGTAGCTTGCATTTAATTACTTCATCATAGCTTGGATATATATTACAATTCCTTTCTTTATTTAACAACCTCATGTTGATATATTGTCTTTTGCTTAAATCATTTTCAAGTAAAAATGCGAGAGCTTCTTCCGGAGTTAGTGGAACTGCTTCGGGTTTTTTGGAGGTAACAGCTTTTCTTATTTCGCTTTGTTCTGCTTGATGCGCAGGTTTCTTTAAAATAAATGCTAAATTACTTTGTTTTGATTTTTTTGCCGCAATAGTAGCTGCATGAATCAAAAAATCAACATCGTCATTGTTTTCACAGGAAAGATCACTTGACAGCTTCCTCTTAAGCCGATCTTTTGCATTTGTGTAGCTAACCTTTGGTCGTCCTGCTTTACTTGAACAGGGTTTTTCAAAATCATTCTCAGAAATTTCAATAATAGTTGTTGCGGAAACCCACTGGGGGTATTTCTCTTTAAATGTATTAACCATACGATTACATTTTGATAATTTTTCGCTAGCATATGCTAATAAATTTTGTATTTTTTTTTTTTTCTTATTTCATCTTTTTTCTTTAAACTTAACTCATTAGTATTAATTTTTTTAAAAGTCCAATCCAAAACAACATTAGTTTTGCGATCGCCCTCTATCCAAACTCCAAGCATTTCTTCGTGTTGGAATTTAAAGGTTGCTGAAAATTACAAATATACTTAAATGGGGCAAAAGCGGGCAAATGTTACATACATGATTTTAAAGAACATACCTCAAACTTTCACCGAACATAAAAATCTGGAACAATACGGGACAATACACACAACTTTCACTCCACAGAACACAGGTTAATACGAAATTTTCCGTTAAAAAAGCTATTAAACAAAACTCCACACTATACAGATATGACACAATAAAGCACATTTTTTTTCATTAAGTTAAAAAATAGATACTTTCTTATATTCTTCTATTATAAATTTATTTCTTTTTTTTTTCCTTTTTAACTATTATCGAACAGCTGTTTTCTTACAATATTTTACTGAACTGTTTACAAGTTTGTTGTTGCTTCAGAAGCATCGTGTTTTACAGCTCATATTTAGAACAGAGTTGCCATATCCAAATAATTTTTTGTATATTTTACACCACTGAAATGTCTCAATTAATACTGCGTACCTATTTTTTTGAAATAAGAAAAAATAATTTTGGATTTATGCCAAAAAATTTGAATTTCAGACCATTGTGGGTTGGGGTGATTTAGAAAACAAAATTTATATATCTGATGTAGAGTATTTTCTAAAGGTCTGTTGAGATAAGCTTTTTCGTAAGGGTAACCGTTGATAAAATGGCAAACTTAGTTTTCTACAAGTTTTTTTATAAAACCAACACACTAAATATAAAAGGCTTGAATTATAGAGCGAGTCGCATGAAAAACCACTTATTTTTACTGTAACGAATTTTACCTTCTACTAACGTTCGTATCGCTAAAATGTTGAATAAATAACTCTAATATTCAATAATGCAAAATGGCCTTTATTAAAGTACTTCACAATAACACTAATACTTCACAACCAATAGCTTGCTTAAATCAAACTGAATACTGATTACTTAGTTTTAACTCCTTTTGTACTCTCTGATGTCTCGTTCGCATACTTCTAGGCATTTCTTCTTCTAGAATTTACTACTTGTTTACCAGCTATAAACTACAGATGCACGATTATAGCTTCTCGCATAGCCATATACGCGTGTATATGACAGTGATACTCCCACCGATGATTCCATACTTTTGTGAGTAGCTCAGATATATGCATGTGTTTGTGCGTTTCTCTCCGCTGCTTGTATGTACATATGTGTAGGTATAATGATTGATTTGTTTATGTAGATACAAGTGAGTGCTTAGTATCGGCTTAGAGATGAGAGTATGCCGTAGTGTTGCTAATATTCGTCACATTATAAAAGCAATTTGGTTACTGCTAAGATCAGATAAAAGGGTTTAAATCTAGTCATTCGCTCTGTGTCTACATGGTGCTGAAACATTTTTTCTCCCATTTTCAAAATCCTCACATTTTAAGTTTTTAACATCGGACAGAATATTTTCAACTTTTTTCCATCTTACATTTTGATACCCCCTAATGTACATACGTTTATGGTCACTTAAAAAAAATGCTTTCCATCTTATCTGTTGAAATTGATCAAAATATTTTCTTAGCTTAGGGGGTTGATCAAGGGGGCGTGAGTGATTCAGCCAATAAAAAAGGTTTTCATGCCCTTCATGATGCAATTCCTGGTATATTCGTTACAACAAAAGGGTGTACCAATAAAACCTACTCTCGATTTCATGCATTTCATATTACAAAAACTAATGCATTTTATTTTATAAAGATTACATCGTTGATAAAGCAATACTCCTGCTGCAGCTTCTGATACGACACAATACGGAAGGGTTGTTTTAGGGTTGTTTACGATAAAGTAATTGAGATTTTTAAAGAGCTTAAGTTACAGTTGTCCCAATATTGTAGAAGAGAGTTCGTAAAAAAAACTCATTGAGTATTGTGCTAAACATGTATGTATATATATACATATGTATACGATTAATTTCAAAATAAAGGCTGGCATACAATTTAAAATATTGAAAATTCGCTTTGGAATTTTGCCTGTAGATTCTGGAGATCAGCATCAAAATTCGCTTGCGAATTCATGCTATAATATGCCATGAAATTTGCTTTGAAAATCGAAGCTCATAAAAAATTTTAAGTTGCAAAATGTTGCATAAATTCGTCAGCGATGTTAGCCAGCGAAATTTAATTCGCCCTTAAGCTCGACGGCATATTTGCCCACAAATTGTGGAGTAAAGCTAACATGGTATGGGAAACTTGTACAAAATTAGCCTCAACTAAATCTTGAGCTCGCCTGGAAATTTGTTTTAAATCTGCACAGCGACATTCGTTGCCGTCTTTTTAGAAATTGATTTAAAATTGTGGTCGAATATTCTATCTCCCTGAATCCAGCGGAGTATTTATCATCAAGACCTGTGCAAAAGTTAGCCATAAAATTTGACTCAGCCATAAAATTCATCAGTGTTTAATTATGAGTCCAAAAATTTTCTATTAAAATCGCCGTTAAAACCGCTGGCGAATTTGCATGGGAATCAGCATGAAAATTCGCTTGGGGGTTTGTGTTTTATTTTACCGGCAAATTCACGTTATAATTCGAAAGTAAAGCACGTAAGTGAGTTGAAAAAATTTTGCATAAATTCGCCAGCGAATTTTCATTCGCCCTAAAGTAGTTGCCTACAAACTGTGCAGTAAAGTTCACCTGGTATCGAAAATTTTAAAATTTGAATTAGCCTTAATTGAATTTAAAATTCGCCTGTAAATTCTGCTTCAAATATGGACAGCGAAATTCGTTGGCGTCTTTTCAGAAATGCATCTAAAATTTTTATCGAATATGAAATCGCTCTGAGTCCGGTGGAGTATTTATCATCAAGGCTTGCGAAAAAGTTGACCATAAAACTTGACTCAGTCAAGCTAATCGGTGTTAAATTATTTGTCTAAAAAAATTTCTTTTAAAATCGCCTTGAAACCACCAGCGAATTCGCATGGGAATGAGCATGAAAATTCGCTTGCGAGTTCGTGTTATATTTAGCCAGAAATTCACTTCGAAAGTGAAACTCGTAAGCGAGTTAAAACAATTTTGCATAAATTGGCCAGCGAATTTTTATTTACCCTAAAGTTTGGCATCGTATTTGCCTACAAATAAGCAGAGAAGTTCCCGGCGGGGTATCGAAACTAAAATTTAGAAGTGAGATTGGAAAGTGTAAAAATTAGTATTGAGCCAAAATTCGCCTCAAAATTTTTCCAGGGACTTTTTGGTGAAAATCAATATACCATTTTCTTTAACTTTTTCAGCCTCACAAAGCCTTATGGAGTGGTACGGATATGGAAGGTTCTTTTCCGGATATGGATCCGGTGAACTATGGTATTAGCACATTCTGGTACTAACCCTCGCTCGCTAAGGCTTCTCGCTATATCCCCTTGCTGGGTCCTTCGGCACAGCGATATTGAAGAAAACGAGTGTGCAGATAAGGTGGCCAAAAAATGCTCCGAAATGGACATAAGCGAGGCAAACAGTTCCGTACTACCACCACTGGGTTATCTCCTGAGGAAAATCGAGGAATATGAGATTAGAGCAACAGACTTGCAGTGAGCTAAGCGGAATGATTGCGAGATCTCAAGTTCCTTGTGGAATTATTTGGATGGGAAAGAAACTACCTCAGGAAACTGCAGGGAAAGTACTTAAGCGTGTCGTCACAGATCATTGCGATATGACACCGATGCTACGACGGTGGTGCATACAAAAGACTCCCTTTGCAGAAGATGTCAGGATCATCACTTTCTCTTCCGATGGCCATAACTGCAAACAAGACGATTTAGATTTTTGCGCGCCCGCTTTTTCGGCGGTCTAGCAGAGACTGGGAAGAATATTTCGCTCCTACTTAATTTCATCAGAGGAAGCAAGTGGTTCATTGAGGACTACTAGGAAATAATATGGTTAGGCGAATGTGTGTGCTACCAGACACTCTCTGAGGCTACTTGCCTTAGACAAAAATTTATTCGAGAGGAAGTGTGGGAAATGTCTATGAACGTCCGTTTAACCTAACATAACCCTCTTGCGAGAGGCATAGCGTGGTATAACATGATAATAGCTGGAATGTTTTCTTAATATCTTAACTTTCCGTTTATGTTGTTTTCGCCTATGGTTTACGCTGAGTAGAAGGTTAAGAAGTTAAATTCTTACTTGAACAATGATCCCGCTCTATAAGTCTCTCATCATACCCGTTTTGATGTACGATTCGGATTTCCATTGAATAAGTCCAGAAAAAACTTTTCCACCCGGTTTATTGTACGTCTCGTGTTACTAACTCCCTGCATGGAAAGAAATATTGATGAGCTTTACCCACACCTTTATGCATAACGCAGCTCCAGGCTAGAAGGTTTTCTTATCGACAGCCGAAATTAGCAGAGGACGAAGTAATAGGCGCCTACTATTTAACGTTAGTTTTTGCATCGAAAAAACGACCAAAATCCCTTCACAATCTTGATGATGCTGATAAGCGGAGAAAATATCAAATGCCAATGTGAGTGGAATCGGCGTATTTGCCTGTTACATGCAACAGAGTGAAAAGGTTTAGCAAACTTTTAAGCCGAGTATGTTTTTAAAGGGTGCCGCGAACGCACGTGTTCTCAGCAGCTCCGCGAATTTGTTTAAAATTTAGCGGTTTTTTCAATGTGTACTTCTTTTTGGTGATGATTTTGGCATAGAGATAAACTAATTTATTAAGTGAAAATTGTTGTCTGGTGATTTTGGTAATTAAAAAAAAAGTTTAAATAACAACAACTTTTATGTGAAATCAATAAATTTGAAAATAAAATTGTGCAGACATAAAGAAAACGACATGCGCGCACCTACATATATATGTACATATGTACATGTAGTATACGTATATGCAAAACCATGAAAATTAAGAAGCAACAGCGACAGCCTTTTAAACCCAGCAAGAAATGTGGTAAGCGATTACAAACCAACAGAGATACGGCGGCACTGTTGCTCTTTTGTATGAAAGATGAGCCTAACAACAAGGTAAGTGTAGTTTAACATATATCTTGAAATGATGCAAGCCTTATTTAGTGAGTGAAAAAAAGATACACACAAAGACTGTCTAACACACCGAAGATCGTGGGTTCACGCCCCGGGCAAAGCGACATAAAAATTTTAGAAACAAGTTTTTCATTTAGAAGAAAGTTTATCTAAACAGAGTCGTCCCTCGGCAGTGATTTGGCAAGCACTCCGAATGCATTTCTGCCACGAAAAGGTTCTCAGTGAAAACTCGTCTGCCTGACAGATGCCGTTCGGTTAGGTCACGTTAAACCGGCCGGTCAATAAAAATCTCAAATAGACTGAAGGTGTCCATAGTGTTACTGGAATTTTTTTGACGACCAAACGGAAAAACCCCAGTCAGGTACCAGGACTTGTGTTATAGAATAACTCCGCCCTCTTGGCAAATACTAGAAGTTTTCTAGGACCTAGCTTAATTGCTGCCTCGAAATCGCCCCTAATAATTGTAGCCTTGGCCTGATGAGCGCAGGACACCAACACAGAACGTACTCAGCCGTTTCTTCCTGCAGCCCAAACTTCCTACACTTGCTGTTACTGACGAGGCCTAACTTGTAAGCATGTGACGCCAGAAGCCAATATCCAGTCAGTATGCCTATCGTGAGGCTTCTTTTCTCTATTCAGAGATATGAGCCACTTTGTGAGTATAATAACGTAGGCTATGCACACGATCTTAGAAATTTTGCAGCCCCCGATTTTGTCCACATTTTTTCTGCTTGATGGATCATACGCAGCTCCTGTCTTCATTTAATTTATTCCAAACGAATGGGGACGTCTATCATCGTTTCAGCCAGTATTGCGCCCTGCTTTGCCAACTCATCCGCCTTATCGTTACCTTTATCCCTTTATGACGGGGAAGCTAGTATAAAGGTAAGGTTCGGCTTGCTTGCATTCCAGAAAACTTCTTGATGAAGTGCTGTGCGAGATTATTGCCTTAATCACCGCCTGACTATCAATATCTATGTATTGATGCTTACGCACGCTTCCTCCAAAATTTCTGCTGCTTTCTTCACGGCTATAATTTCTGATTGAAAGACGCTGCAGTAATATGGCAGCCTGTTGATCTATTTTTTTCTGGATCGACGCAGTAAACAGCAGATCCGATCCCTTCCATTAATTTGGAACCATCCGTATAGCATTTTCTACCATTTCCCTGGCTCCAACCCTCCGGCTCAATTGTGGTCTCAAGACCTCTTTAGAAGCTCAGGCACAGGACCATATATTCCGTTTGCCCGATATTAGACGACTTTATACTACTATAGCTACATATATGACCTGCGCTCAAGCTGCCCCGAGGCCTGAAGCCTTGTTGCCGTTGATAACGCTAGTTTTTGGCCATCAGATCTGCAGGCAGAATAAGTAGAATGGCAACCGCGGAGTCTTTCTTCGCTCTCTCTCCCACATGGAGTTTCCACGATAACTTACTATCTATTATATATACTCGATACTTTGTGCTATGTTTTTCTTGCAGGGTTATCCCTCCGAGCGTAGGCTTATTCCACTTTAGGAAACTTATATTTCCTTGTAAATAATACTAGATTGGTTTTTTTCGCGTTGGCTAACCTGACTTCAGATGACCAGACATGTACATCCCGAAGCTGATTGTTGTTAAGCATCTGTCGCTTATGATGCTTGAAACTTCACCTGCATATGCCGTAAGTTTGACAGTTCCTCCGTCGAGGAGTATAATTCCTCGTTCATATTTGATTTCGTATACACATCTATTAATCTTTCTACTGTTTTGAGCAGAAAAGATGTCAAACTAATAGGTCTATAGTAAAATGCCGTTTAGAGTAGGCATAAAACATGTACATAGGTCCCGCCTACAATGCGCAATACCTCCGAAGAGATTTTAGACCGAGCATCTCTTCCAATTTGCGACGTACTCCTTTAAATTGCCCCTACACTTCATCCTAACCTAAAATATAGATTACATATCCTCAAATATCAATAGTGTGAGCCAAAAGCCAAAAATTTAAAAATATATTGCCTGGGAGCGTTGTCCTGTCCACTTGCCACAATTTCATATAACCATGCCGTGCGACCGTGAATACGAAAAATTTACGTTCTCCTACGCGTTGGCGATGGCGAATACCTAAGAAGATGATGAGCTGTACGAGTCTACTGGAAGGACCAGGTAGAAAACTATTTAAACACCCTTGGTGTGACCAGTTGGCTCCAGTTGGCAAAGCGAAGAAGCGCCTGGCGCACCTTGTTGGACGGCCTTACCGCTTAAACGGCTAAGCGCCAATTGAGTAAATGAGTAAGAATACCCCAATTATTTTCTTTCGTGCTGTGTAAGAAAAATGTATATACCGATGCACCAGACGAAAGGTTACATTTCTCACACACCCATTAGAATTGTGTCTTTCGTAACATCTAGAGCCTTAATCTGGGGCGGAATGTACACGAAAGCAGAACGTATTGAATACTTTTTGCCTGAAAGGGCCTGCAGAGCTCTGATAGCTTGTATGATCTGCTAACTAAAATATTAGCACAATATACCGCAGGCCCTATCCCTCCAATTATATTTGCGACACCCTTCTATATCCATTGGGGATTTAATATTCATATTGGAGCGCAGAAACGGGATCAGATAGTAAGGTTAGCATCGTCCCGAGGCATTAAGTCTAGCAGCATTTACTTACCTGTATTATTGGTCACGCCATGCTGCTGTCGTAACGGTTTCCAAAGCTCTCATTATAAATCTTCCGCAAACCTGTTCCGCTGATCAAGCCGTGATGTACTTCATTGTACTCTTTTATAGTTGGCCGTTCCCCCCCACGAATGTTCAGAAATACACATAAGGTGTACTCTAGTACCTTGATGATGCTTTGTTATCGGAATGTAACGGATCTATATCCGTCAAAGACCATCAACATCGATAACATTCCATAAAATCTTCGGGGAGTGTCCTTATCATCAATACAACAACAACAACATGGAAAATGTGCGTCGATAAGGTTTGGAGGTTCCCGTAAACGGGTCTAAGTCTTACCCTAATCCATAAATTTGTGGGTTTGTATAACTTTTACGGATTTCAGGTTTCATATTTTGAAATTGTAAGCCAAAAGAAATAAGCCCTATATCAGCGTGCATATTTTTTGTTGGGCCTAATTTTTTGAGGGAAATAATTTAAAAACAAATAAAAATGGTATTCGCCAAAATGTCTGAGCACAAAAAGTGTACGAAATGTTAACTGCCAATACGGGGTGAAATTAAGAACAATAGAATACAAGATTTGAATTTGCGCAGGTCCGCTACCAGCACGGCATTTTAAAAGTGCCGTTAAAGGTCATTATAAATCACGTATATGCGTCTTGAGAGATTCAAGGTTAAAAGGGCACGCAAATTAGTTTTTCTCTAATAGTTTATAATTTATTAGCATTTTACTTTCATTATTTAGTAGTTTGAAATTCTCTACAAGTTTTGTCTGAAAGTTTTGTTCATGCGCTGAATCGTTTCTGAAATAAAGCACGGAAACCTTTTATCATCTAGATTCTGTGAGGAATAAAGTAAGTGTGCTCAAATTTTGTATTTAAACTTATGTGGATTAGAATCGCAGACAAAAAAATGTTTAATTAAAAATAGTTGGCAGCAGCAAATTTAGAAAGCAGTTATTCGAATACTCAAATATTTACGCCTGACTTAAAAGTTAAATTAAACGGCATTTTTCATTTCCTTTAATCCTACGCAATATTCCGGCTAAAAAATCGTAAAATTCCGGGACGTATCGGATCTCCAACGAGCTTCTCTACCTAGAAGGTGAGGGGTGTAAAAGGATAGCATCAGTTCTGATGCAAAATATCGGCAGACCAGTGCATGCCTTCGGACAGGAATTTGTTGGTGCTTTTTCCTATCCATACGATAGGCTATCCTCTAAACCTCTACAGTTAAAATCGTCTGTATATTACCGCAAGTTAAGTAAGAAAACATGGATGGTATCGAAAAAGATGGAATGACTTAGGCGTATCAGAGAAAAGTGAATGAAAACGCTGCGCCCGAGGATTACGGAGGTTATTAAGTGCAATAAAAAGCTTTATAGGCTCACGGCTTCCCCAAACCAATAGTCAACCTTGCTTATTCCTGGCGAATCCTGTTACAAATATCATAAATGTATCATATACATATTAAGCTGGCGATGCTCTGGCAATCCCATGCTCCTCATGTAACTAGGGCGTGGTTGTGGAATGTCCTGGAAGGTTCAATGTGGTCATGTTGTATCGTTCCCGAGATGCTCGTACCTTACAGAACTTTGTTACCAATACGTACCGGATCTGAATTCGGCAAATGACCAAAATCTGCGCGAGTGTCCTTATCGCTACAAGAAAAAGAAGAAGAAGGAAGCTTTTCTATCGACACTTTTGGACTGCTAAGTATATTTTCTATAACATTATCATTTTTGGTTCCGTTTTCTTTCGGAGCGATGCAGTAGTATGGTTGGGTATGCTTATCAACAACTTTCTTTTGATTTCGATTGGGTCGCCGATGTTTGTCGTATGTTAGCCCGAGAAGTAATATTACTCGAAATTAGTTCACTACCTTTATCATTTATTCAGTTTTTCTGCTGCAGTTCGAGGAACTCTGTACATTTTTTTTTTTGCCTACTATAACCTGGTTGAGCCTCCTCGTGCGTAGGTTAGGAAAGGTTGTGTGGTAGCGACCCCGGCAAAGGAAGCTCACTTGGGCAACGTTAAGGTCCGTTGTGATACCACATAAGATAACGGTGACGTAAGCTATAACTAGTTAGATAATCGTTATGTAGCAATGTAAATAGACCTCTCTCGACCCTGGATAACTTCTTTGGAGTTTGAAGTGAGCCCAGACCGAATTACTTTTGCCTAGCTATGTTGAGACGTACCGCATAGACTGAAACTGAGGTTTGAAGAGGAACTCATCGAGGCTGTTTTGTGATCTCTCCCTGAGTTCGCCAGGCTAAGAATCCAGTTAATAGGAGTAAAAAAGTTATCAGATCTATAAACTGCTAGTGGCATAATTCCTTGAAGGATATTGTATTTGTCAAGAGGACGAGATTATTTTATACTATAGGTCCACCGTAGTGTGATAGTAGCGTGCTCCGCCTACCACACCGTATGCCCTGGGTTCGCGCCCCGGGCAAAGCAACATCGAAATTTTAGAAATAATGTTTTTCAATTAGAAGAAAAGTTGTCTAAGCGGGGTCGCCCCTCGGCAGTGTTTGGCAAGCGCTCCGAGTGTGTTTCTGCCATTAAAAGCTCTCAGTGAAAACTCATCTGCTATGCATCTCGCCTTCGCTTAATCTCGCCCGGTCTAATTGGGACGTCTACGGAGCAAGCTTCAAGAGATGCGCCCTTTTTGGCTAGTTCATCCGCTTTTTCATTCCCATCTATTCCGCTATGCCCTGGGAGCCAATATAGATGTAGCTTCTCCCTGGCCCGATTCTCTCCAGAGACTGCTTACACTCTAACACGCTATGCGAGATTATTACCTTAATTGCTGCTTGACTGTCAACATAAAAGTTAACACGGTTGCAGCTTAAGCGGTTCTCTTCCCGAGTTTCTACTGCTTTGGTTACGGCTAATATTTCCGCTTGGAAAACGCTACAGTAATCCGGCAGCCTGCAGGATCTGTTTGTTTCCGGATCAGCGGAGTATACCGCAGACCCTACTCCTTCCACTACTTTGGAACCATCTGTGTACACATGTATCGCCTCGTCCGCCATTTGCGCACGCTTGCGCCTACCCTCCACCTATATTTTGGCCTTAAGATCTCCCTTAAAGCGCAGATGGGGAATCAGGTAGTCTGTTCGTCTTATGATTGATGACGCTATACTGCTATGGCCATATGGTCGGCGCTCAAGCTGCCCCGAGGCACCGAGCCTAGTTGCAGTTGTTAAGGCTATGTTCTTTGCTACCAGGTCTACAGGTGGAATGTGCAGAATGGCATACAGTGCAGCCATCGGGGTTGTTTTCAGGGCTCCGGTAATGCTAAGCATTGATAGTCCGCATACCCCCTTTAATTTTTTGAGGTAGGTTGTTTTTTGCGTGGCTTTCCACCAAACAAGAACTCCATGGTGTAGAATAGGGCTTACAATCGCTGTAAAAACCCAATGAGAAAGAGAGGGTGATAAGCTCCACGTACACCAGCATTCTTTTACGTGCATAAAGTGTCGTTGAAGCCTTATTCACCCTCTCCTCCACGTTGAGCTTCCATGACAGCTTACTGTCTAGGATGATTCCTAGATATTTTGTGCAATGTTTCTACTGTAGATCACCCCTCCTAACTTAGGCCTGATCCAATTTGGGACCTTGTACCTCTTTGTAAACAAGACCATATCCGCCTTCTCCGCGTTGACTTTCAACCCCACAGTTGATGCCCAGGTATGAATATCCCGAAGCGCCTGATCCATCAAAGAGCTAATCGTTGGAAGGCACTTTCCACTTATGACAATTGCAACATCATCTGCGTAAGCCGTAAGTTTTACGGATCCCTCATCGAATCGCCTGAGCAGTTGGTTGATGACCAGCGTCCACAGCAGAGGTGAAAGCCCCCTCCCTGCGGCCTGCCCATGTCCACTGATTTCGTGGCATCGTACAGTCCCCATTGTTATGTAATCTTCCTGCAATTTAACATCCAGCCGATCCATCTCGTTAAGGCTAGATGTACTCTAATGTAATTAATACCATCCATAATCGCCCATTTAGAAACATTATTGAAAGCCCCGGCAATGTCTAAGAAGACTCCTAGAGCATATTCCTTATATATCAGGGCTTTCTCTATGCTTATTACCACCCTATGCAATGTGGTGTCTACCGACTTGCCTTTGGTGTACGCATGCTGTATTGTGGAGAGCAGATTTTCATCCACGTTGGACTATATGTACTCATCTATCAGCCTCTCAAAGCTTTTGAGCAGAAATAATATTAAGCTAATGGGTCTATAGTCTTTGGGATATACGTGACCGATCTTCCCCGCCTTTGGTAGGAAAGCTACACGAGTAGTTCTCCAAGAGTGCGGTACATGATATTGTCTTATGCACCCATCGCATATTATTTTAAGCCATTCCACGACCGCCCTACTTGAAACTTGTAGCATGGCCAGGAATATACCATCTGGGCACGGCGATTTAAACTTAGAAAACGTCTTCACTGCCCATTCGATCTTGGTACCGGTCACCAAGCCCGGCATTGCCCGCCCCGTGATCGAAGTGTGAGTGCTGTCTTCTGGCTCTTCTGAACCACCTACCGATGGGAAATGTGTATCGAGATGCACCTCAAGGAATTCCTCACTATTACGTGACCATTCCCCGTTCTCTTTCTTTATTAGTCCCTGGACTATGTTTCTCCTTGCTAGGACTTTTCTCAACCGTGCTGTACAGAAACTTTTCCATGAGGTTCTCTTCGCCCTGGAAATTTCACGCTTATAGATCCTCAGTAGGTCCCTGTACTCGTCCCGACACCCTCCCTTTCCGCGGTCTTTGCTAATTTAAACATTTCTTTTACCTGTCGTCTTAGAAGTTTCAGCTCATTGCTCCACCATGGGGGCTTTGCTTTTCCTCTGAATCTTCTTAGAGGGCAAGCTTTGTTATACGCAGTCATAAGCGTCCTTGTTAGGAATTCAATAGACTCCTCCAGTTCCTCCACATTGGCAACCTCTTTGGGTTGTCCCAGTTTTGTTTCTACATCTTTCTGGAATTTAGTCCAGTTCGTTGACCTAGGGTTTCTAAAGGTCCTCCCTTCTCTACCCTCTTTAGGGAGATGCTGAAGCTGATCAAGAACCATCCAATCATACCTTGATATATCACGTTCGGAGCTCAATGTAATATCCAAAACATTGCTGGATGTTGGACCAATGTATGTAGGAGGAACATTTCCCCTGTTGGCTATCTGCAAATTGGTTTGCAGGATGTAACAAAATAGAGATTCCAACGCATTGTGGTGCGCATTTGCATCTGCGCCTATGACCAACCGCCCTTTGCGCCATTCGTCCTGTACTAGCCTCTTGCACTCCATCGGTGGAACCTCCGCCACATGGGCCATGTAGCAGGAAGCCAGGATAAAAGCCTGCTTATTCCTTTGCTCAACGGCCACGGCTACGAGGTCCTCAATAGTGTAATTAGGCAGCATATATGAATGCAGCTGTTTCCTTACCATTACTGCAGCTCGCACTCATCCGTTTGCGCGTAGTAAACGCCAAATCCGCGCGCGCTAAGTCCAGAAACCTTTCCTCCCGATGAGAGCCACGGGTTAGGAGGAGTTCGCTCGACGCCACTTTACTGTGTTGGAGGTTTATCTCTAGGACTCACAGCACCATTGGGCTGTTTGTCCCCCTCCAGCACCTTCGTCGTGACGTCATCGTCCTCCCCTTGCCCTTTTGGTTTAGAGTATTCAGGGCCCCCATCAGCCTCTTGTAACTGTTGTGCCGGGTGTACCACTGTGCGACTCGCAGCACCATTTGGCTATTCGTCCTCTTCTAACACATTCGTGGTGACATCGGCTACCTCCACCTGTCTTTTTATACTCAGTTGAGCAGAGCTCACAGAGTATATTAAGTTTGATTGGATAACAGTTGGTTGTACATATATAAAGGAATCGAGATAGATATAGACTTCCACTCATCTCAGATCGCTAATTAAAATGAACGATATCGGACTATAACCACGCCCACTTTTTCGATATCGAAAATTTCGTAAAACCGAAAAAGTGCGATAATTCATTACCAAAGACAGATAAAGCGACGAAACTTGGTAGATGAGTTGAATTTATGACGCAGAATAGAAAATTAGTAACTAATTTTGGACAATGGGCGTGGCACCGCCCACTTTTAAAAGAAGGTAATTTATAATTTTTGCAAGCTGTAATTTGTCAGTCGTTGAAGATATCATGATGAAATTTGGCAGGAACGTTACTCCTATTACTGTATGTACGCCAAATAAAAATTAGCAAAATCGGAGAAGGACCACGCCCACTTTTAAAAAAATTTTTTTTTAAAGTAAAATTTTAACAAAAAATTTAATATCTTTACAGTGTATAAGTAGATTATGTCAACATTCAACTCCAGTAATGACATGGTGCAACAAAATACAAAAATAAAAGAAAATTTCAAAATGGGCGTGGCTCCGCCCTTTTTCATTTAATTTGTCTAGGATACTTTTAACGCCATAAGACGAGCAAAAATTAACCAATCATTTTGAAATTTGGTAGAGGCATAGATTTTATGATGTTAACTGTTTTCTGTGAAAACGGGCGAAATCGGTTTATGCCACGCCCAGTTTTTATACACAGTCGTTCGTCTGTCCTTCCGCATGGCCGTTAACACGATAACTTGAGCAAAAATCGACATATCTTTAATGAACTTAGTTCACGTACTTACTTGAACTCACTTTATTTTGCTATGAAAAATGAACGAAATCCGACAATGACGACGCCCACTTTTTCGATATCGAAAATTACGAAAAATGAAAAAAAAGCCATCATTCTATACCAAATACGAAAAAAGGGATGAAACTTGGTATTTGGATTGGTTTATTGACACGAAATATAACTATAGAAAAAACTTTATAAAATGGTTGTGACACCTACCATATTAAGTAGAAGAAAATGAAAAAGTTCCGCAGGGCGAAATAAAAAACCCTTAAAATCTTGGCAGGTATTACATATATAAATAAATTAGCGGTATCCAACAGATGATGTTCTGTGTCACCCTGGTCCACATTTTGGTCGCGATCTGGAAAACGCCTTCACATATACAACTACCACCACTCCCTTTTAAAACTCTCATTAATACCTTTAATTTGATACCCATATCGTACAAACACATTCTAGAGTCACCCTGGTCCACCTTTATGGCGATATTTCGAAACGGCGTCCACCTATAGAACTAAGGCGCACTCCCTTTTAAAATACTCATTAACACCTTTCTTTTGATACCCATATTGTACAAACAAATCTAGGGTCACCCCTGGTCCACCTTTATGGCGATATCTCGAAACGGCGTCCACCTATGGAACTAAGGATTACTCCCTTTTAAAATACTCATTAACTCCTTTCTTTTGATACCCATATCGTACAAACGCATTCTAGAGTCAACCCTGATCCACCTTTATGGCTATATCCCTAAATGGCGTCCACCTATAGAACTATGACCCACTCCCTCATAAAATACTCTTTAACACCTTTCATTTGATACCCATATCGTACAAACGCATTCTAGAGTCACCCCTGGTCCACCTTTATGGCGATATCTCGAAAAGGCGACCACCTATACAACAACCACCACTCCCTTTTAAAACCCTCCTTAATACCTTTAATTTGATACCCATATCGTACAAACGCATTCTATAGTCAACCTGATCCACCTTTATGGCTATATCCCTAAATGGCGTCCACCTATAGAACTATGGCCCACTCCCTCATAAAATACTCTTTAATGCCTTTCATTTGATACACATGTCATACAAACACATTCCAGGGTTTCCCTCGGTTCATTTTCCTTCATGGTTATTTTCCCTTATGTTGTCACCATAGCTCTCAACTGAGTATGTAATGTTCGGTTACACCCGAACTTAACCTTCCTTACTTGTTTCCCTTAGGCTTTTGAGGTCCTTTTCGACTTCGCCCACTTCAAGCGTGTTAGGATTTTTATCATCGGGGCTTCTTTTCTTGAGTCGCATACAAATTTTGCCTGTACCAAAGGACATTTTTCCCAGCTGCGTGTACAATTATCCTCCGCCTGCTTGTTTATTTGGAAGGTCAAGATACAGTAAGTACCTTCCAAACCTGTGTCGGTATGTTCGGATTCTGATTCTGCAGAAGTCGCAGTATACCCTCCGACTTCATCACGCACGGTATTCATACCTTAACTTTTGGTAGCGTGGGGATTTGCGCTTTATCCACCACCTCAAACTACGCGTTCGTGCCTTGCCTTTGGAGGTTTGGACACATTTCTTCCAGCCACCGCAAGCTCGCGATGTTGTCGCACGCTAGTGCGTGTGTTCTCCCTTTGACACTTCCGAAAAAGCTGGAGTCTTAGTTTTAACTCCCTTTAGCACCTCTGAGAAAGCCGGAGTCTTAGCGTTATCTCCCTTTGGCTTATCTCCTACTGCCGTAGTTGGAATTTCCCTCTGACTCGCAGCTTTCGAGGTAGTTGCAACCTCGATATTGTGGCCCATCTGTCTTACAGCTTTGGGCCTATTTGTCTTGTCTATGCGACTGCCCTGCTTCGCGGCTCTGGGACTAGGTCGTTTCTGCCTCTTGAAAGTAGGCTTGTCACCTTCCACCGAACGTTGATTCTTCATGCTGCCATTCGACGCTTCTTCCTCCTCGTACCGGTTGCAGAACTGATGGTTTCTCGCAACGAACCTTTTGAACTGCCTTCGACCTACTTCTACCGCCTCATGGGCCCATTCAAAGCGCTCGATCTCCAATTCTGTTGGGTCGACCACTGCTCCCAGGCGTTGGACAATTCTTAGTGCTGCACTGTACTGCGAGAGAGCTCTTTTACTTCCTCTGCTCCGTACCCTTCTCCACTCTTCTACTCCGTTTTCATTTGTGTGCTTTCCCAACACGGAGTTCATTGAATCAGCACTACTCTCGCTCCCAGAGTCCGATGCATCGCTTAATGCGAATTTGTCGTCCTTGACTTGCGGCTCAGTCTACCTCTTATCATCGTCCTTATTACAATTAGGTGATGAGTCATTCATCTTGGTCGTACGACCATCTGCTCGACAAAGCCGGCTCAGCGGTCCAGTATTATATACGGGGAAATAACTGTCCGCCACAGCAGCGCCCCTTACTGTGGTAAGGCCATCAATACTTCCCGAGGTGGCTCGGTATCGGGAAGGCTCCGTTCGAATACAACCGAATTTATCCTCTGGCTACAAATCGGCAATAGGCACGGTGTGGACTGTTATTGAGATTCTTGAAAAAAAAAATCTTAAAAACTTTTGGCACCGCCCCTTTTATGACTAAACAATTTTTTCTGTTTCGGAAGTCATAACTGGAAGTAAAATTAGCGGATCGTAATAAGATTGGGTACATATATGTTCCTTATGGCAGGAAATATTTCTAAACAAATGGGCGGAGTCGGTTAAAGACCAGAATCCCTTTTAAATAAAAGATTTTTTAAAGGGTTGTAGATGAGAATAATCAGCTATAGCTTGGCTAAAAATAGGTTTGTATCAATGATATTTCACTTACTAAGTTTTGTTGTTGTCATTAATGGGAATCGGTTTGTCGGTAGGACTTTATTCTCTCGATGTGTATGGCTTCTTTGTATTCCAAACAAAAAAGATTAAAGAAGATCTACATAATCTTAGTTGTTGATTTGTGCATTAAAGTTCTCACTTTCATGAATTTCACTCATAATTTTTAAAGCTTTTCAAATCACTTTTTCTTCAAAACAAGCACGTACCCCTGAAGACAATTTAAGGGTGTTAATAAATCATAAAGAAAAAGAAAAAGCGTAACCTTTGAAAGTAATGTAATAATAAGTAGAAAAAATTTTCAAATAAGAACAAAAAATAAATAAAGGGGACAGATAAGCGGTAAGTACTAGATTTCGCTTTTTCCAGCAAAAAACTATAAACAACAACAATTAGCATTTAAGCTTTTTCTTGTTATTTGTTCTGATACATATAAAAGAGTGTTCAAAGAAAAAAGACGGCTATATATAAAACAACAATAACAAAAACAACAACAAGTACTTGAACGGATGCGCACCGCTGATTTTCATGGATCAGTGAGCTGTTAGAGAGTATCTTATGAGTAAACGACTGCGGTAGCCTACACAACAACAACGAAAAACCTGCAAATCGTAGTGTCGGAGACCAAATGAACGCATTATGCGATGCATGCGGATAGATGAAGGAAAAGTTGTACAAATTAGCACATAGCCACATAAGATGGAGAATCGAATCGATGAAGAATTGGAAGTATGGTTGTTTGGATAGTGCTATAGGAAGTTGTCTAGCTGGTGTTGGACTTACAGATAGGTATACAGACAAGCCGGCAGTAAGTCAAACAAGTACTCACTATATTACTTATAAAGATGCTACGTACAAGTATATAGGAGGTAAATAGAAGAAAATTCTGGGGACTGCGGCTAGACGAGCGGAGCTACCAACTTCAAAGCGCTGCTTTTGTCATTTTGTATGAAAGCAGTAAAAAATGTGTAGCGATGCGAAATGGAGAACATCAAACAACAACAACAACACCTTATTAATACAACACTTGCATGGTAGAATCATTACGGGCATGACAAGCAGAAAATGTGTGTGACGCTTTCAGTGTGCAGCCGCAAAAGCGCGCGAATCGCTTGTGCTCATAAAGAAAGCGAAAGACTTCAACTTCTGCATATCTAACAACATAGTAGATGCAGTCATGCTCTATGTAAGTGTAAATATAATAAATAGCAAATGCAGCTTGATTGCCTGACCGACTTGACTGACTTTGCGGCGCACATAATCAGCGACATGGAAAATGTGTGACTGTGTTACAAGCGTCCAACTAAATGATGCACGTCTATCGCACGGCGCTCCTGCCTTGAAAGAGTGGACATAAGAGCGATTCTTCAAAGGCATGTGTGCAAGTTTAAGCTGCTAAACTCATCATAATACATATGTACACATGTATGGATCTACCTTCTGTTCGAAGTCGTTATATTATCCCCACATCAGCTTGTGCAATGAAAGTCATTTGGAGCGTTGCAATTGTAAAAAAAAAGGAAATCTATGCATTTAGCTCTTTAAGCGCTTTCAAGCGATGCCTCACATACTCACATCTATACAAATATTCATGCACGTAAGTTAGACGTATTATATGCGGTCAGGTTGGAAAGTGGACTTACACATGTGCTTGGTTTTCATAGCAAAAAGGGGAGCTTAAAGAATAATTTGTTTCTTTCCTATATGTAAGAGCACTTGTGACGCTTCTGGAAAATATTTTTACTTGTGTCAAAGGTTGCTTCCATAGTATACTGTGGACGCTGGTCATCAACCAACTGCTCAGGCAATTCGATGTCATAAGTGGAAAGTACCTTCCATTAGCTCTTTGATGGATCCGGTGCCTCGGGATATTTGTACCTGGGCATCTAATGTCGGGTTGAAAGTCAACGTGGAGAAGACGGATATGATCTAGTGTACAAACAAGTACAAGTTCTCAAATTGGACCAGGCCTAAGTTATGAGGGGTGACCCTACAGGAGAAACCTTGCACAAAATATCTAGGAATCATCCTAGACAGGAAGCTGTCATGGAAGATCAACGTGGAGGAGAGGGTAAAGAAGGCCTAAAAGAATGCTCGAGTGTACGTGGGGCTTTTCGGCCTCTCTTTTTAATTGGGTTTTTACAGCGATTGTAAGCCCTATTCTATACTATGGAGTTCTTGTTTGGTGGAAATCCACACAAAAACAAATAAAGAAGGTTAAGTTCGGGTGTAACCGAACATTACATACTCAGTTGAGAGCTTTGGGGACAAAATAAGGGAAAATCACCATGTAGAAAAATGAACCGAGGGAAACCCTGGAATGTGTTTGTATGACATTTGTATCAAATGAAAGGCATTAAAGAGTGTTTTATGAGGGAGTGGGCCATAGTTCTATAGGTGGACGCCATTTAGGGATATAGCCATAAAGGTGGACCAGGGTGACTCTAGAATGTGTTTGTACGATATGAGTATCAAATGAAAGGTGTTAATAAGTATTTTAAAAGGGAGTAATACTTAGTTCCATAGGTGGACGCCGTTTCGAGACATCGCCTTAAAGGTGGACCAGGGGTGACCCTAGAATTTGTTTGTACAATATGGGTATCAAAAGAAAGGTGTTAATGAGTATTTTAAAAGGGAGTAATCCTTAGTTCCATAGGTGGGCGCCGTTTCGAGATATCGCCACATAGGTGGACCAGGGGTGACCCTAGAATTTGTTTGTACAATATGGGCATCAAACGAAAGGCGTTAATGAGTATTTTAAAAGGGAGTGGGCCTTAGTTCTATAGGTGGACCCCGTTTCGAAATATCGCCATAAAGGTGGACCAGGGGTTACTCTAGAATGTGTTTGTACAATATGGGTATCAAATTAAAGGTATTAATGAGGGTTTTAAAAGGAAGTGGTGGTTGTTGAATAGGTGGTCGCATTTTCGAGATATCGTCATAAAGGTGGACCAGGGGTGACCCTAGAATTTGTTTGTACAATATGGGTATCAAAAGAAAGGTGTTAATTAGTATTTTAAAAGGGAGTAATCCTTAGTTCCATAGGTGGACGCCGTTTCGAGATATCGCCATAAAGGTGGAGCAGGGGTGACCATAGAATTAGTTTGAACAATATGGGTATCAAAAGAAAGGTGTTAATGAGTATTTTAAAAGGGAGTAATCCTTAGTTCCATAGGTGGACGCCGTTTCGAGATATCGCCATAAAGGTGGGCCAGCGGTGACTCTAGAATTCGTTTGTGCAATATGGGTATCAAACGAAAGGAGTTAATGAGTATTTTAAAAGGGAGTGGGCCTTAGTTCTATAGGTGGGCGCCTTTTTGAGGTATCGCAATAAAGGTGGACCAGGGGTGACTCTAGACTTTGTTTGTACGATATGGGTATCAAATGAAAGGTGTTAATGAGTATTTTTAAAAGGGAGTGGGTCCTCGTTCTATAGGTGTTCGACTTTTCGAGATATCGCCATATGTTTGTACCATATGGGTATAAAATGAAAGGTGTTAATAAGTATTTTAAAAGGGCGTGGGGCTTAGTTCTATAGGCGGACGCCTTTTCGAGATATCGCCATAAAGGTGGACCAGGGGTGACTCTAGAATGAGTTTGTACGATATGGGTATCAAATTAAAGGTAGTAATGAGAGTTTTAAAAGGGAGTGGTGGTAGTTGTATATGTGAAGGCGTTTTCCAGAAAACGACCAAAATGTGGACCAGGGTGACCCAGAACATCATCTGTTGGATACCGCTAATTTATTTATATATGTAATACCTGCCAAGATTTTAACGGTTTTTTATTTCGCCCTGCAGAACTTTTTCATTTTCTTCTACTTAATATGGTAGGCGTCACAACCATTTTATAAAGTTTTTTCTAAAGTTATATTTCGCGTCAATAAAACAATCCAATTACTTTACCATGTTTCATCCCTTTTTTCGTATTTGGTATAGAATTATGGCATTTTTTCATTTTTCGTAATTTTCGATATCGAAAAAGTGGGCGTGGTCATAGTCGGATTTCGTTCATTTTTCATACCAAGATAAAGTGAGTTCAAGTAAGCACGTGAACTAAGTTCGTTAAAGATATGTCGATTTATGCTCAAGTTATCGTGCTAACGGCCATGCGGAAGGACAGACGGACGAATGTGTATAAAAACTGGGCGTGGCATTAACCGATTTCGCCCATTTTCACAGAAAACAGTTAACGTCATAAAATCTATGCCCCTACCAAATTTCAAAAGTATTGGTTAATTTTTGTTCGACATATGGCGTTAAAAGTATCCTAGACAAATTGAATGAAAAAGGGCGGAGCCACGCCCATTTTGAAATTTTCTTTTATTTTTGTATTTTGTTGCACCATATCATTACTGGAGTTGAATGTTGACATAATTTACTTATATACTGTAAAGATATTAAATTTTTTGTTAAAATTTTACTTTAAAAAAATTTTCTTTAAAAGTTTATTAAGCGTACATATAGCAATAGGAGTAACGTTCCTGCCAAATTTCATCATGATATCTTCAACGACTGCCAAATTACAGCTTGCAAAAATTTTAAATTTCCTTCTTTTAAAAGTGGGCGGTGCCACGCCCATTGTCCAAAATTTTACTAATTTTCTAGTCTGCGTCATAAGTTCAACTCATCTACCAAGTTTCTTCGCTTTATCTGTCTTTTGTAATGAATTATCGCACTTTTTCGATTTTTCGAAATTTTCGATATCGAAAAAGTGTGCGTGGTTATAGTCCGATATCGTTCATTTTAAATAGCGATCTGAGATGAGTGCTCAGGAACCCACATACCAAATTTCATCAAGATGCCTCAAAATTTACTCAAGTTATCGTGTTAAAGGACGGACGGACGGACGGACATGGCTCAATCAAATTTTTTTTCGATCCTGATTATTTTGATATATGGAAGTCTATATCTATCTCGATTCCTTTATATATGTACAACCAACCGTTATCCAATCAAACTTAATATATTCTGTGAGCTCTGCTCAACTGAGTATAACAACCTACCTCAAAAAATTAGAAGGAGGATGCAGACTATCAGTGCTTAGTATTACGGGAGCCCTGAAAACAACCCCGACGGCTGCATTGTATGCCATTCTGCATATTTCACCACAGCATAGAATATAGCGTTAACAACTGCAACCAGGCTTTGTGCCTCGGGGCAGCTTGAGCGTCGACCATACGGCCATAGTAGTATAGCGTCATCAATCACAACACGAACAGACTACCTGATTCCCTATCTGCGCTTCGAGGGAGATCTTAAGGCCACAGTAGAGCTGGACGGTTGGCGCAAGGGTGCTCAAATAGCGGACGAAGCGATACATGTGTACACAGATGGTTCCAAAGTAGTGGAAGGAGTAGGGTCTGCGGTATACTGTGCTGATCCGGAAATAAATAACTGTAGCGTTTTCCAAGCGAAAATATTAGCCGTAACCAAAGCAGTAGAAACACTGGAAGAGACTTACTTAAGCTGCAACCGTCTTAACTTTTATATTGACATTCAAGCAGCAATTAAAGCAATAATCTCGCATAGCACAGCATCTAAATGCGTGTTAGAGTGTGAGCAGTCTATGGAGAGAATCGGGACAGGGAGAAGCATACATCTATATTGGGACCCAGGGCATATGGGAATAGATGGGAATGGTAAAGCGGATGAACTTTGCTTTGTAGGTTGCTCCGTAGACGTCCCAATTAGACTAGGCGAGATTAAGCGAAGGCGATATGGAAAGTGTCGAAGGTTATGTGTAGGTCTTACAACCTTTAGACTAACAAAGTTGCTTCTATCATTAAAAAGAGAGGACTCTAGACTCATAACCGGTATTCTGACTGGACACTGGCTTCTGGCGTCAGATGCCTTTAAATTAGGCTTGGGCAGTGATAACAGATGTAGGAAGTGCGGGTTTGAGGAGGAAACGATCGAGCACGTTCTGTGCTCGTGCCCTGCGCTTGCCAAGCTAAGACTCCAGCTATTAGAAGTGACACAGCAATCAGATCTAGAAGCAGCATGTTGCTTAAGTCCTAGGAAGCTTCTAGTATTTGCTATGAGGACGAAGTTATTTTATAACATAGGTCCTACTTTTTGATAGGGGTTTCAGTTTGGTCGTTAAAACAAACTTTTGGTAATACTACGGACTCATTGAGTCTATGTGAGCTCCTCATGGACCAGCCAGTTCAACCTAACCTAACCTACTAGCAGACATAACTTTGGTTTACAGACATACATTGAAACAACTTTCAAGTAATTTTTATCTCTTAATCTCGTTCTTGTTCCCCCCTACATCACTCTCAATTTTTTCCGGAACCCAAAACTGGAAGCGAACTCGGAAAGGCGCTTCTGAATTGAACCCGGAACTGGAGCTGAATCCGGAACCGAACCCAGAAGCAAAATTGATATCGGAATCGTGTTCGAAACTGACCCGAAAACAAAACCAAAACCGGAACAGAAACCGAACACGGAACTGAATCTGAAATCGAATACGGAACAGAAATAGAATCTAACCCGGCACCGAACTTGATAGCTTGCCCGAAAGCGAAAAGAAGCAGAAGATGGAGCAGAAACCAGAGCAGAATTCGTTACTTAAACCGGAACTAAATACCAACATGATCAGAGAACGGAATCAAAGTCAAAACTGGATCCCAACCAGAAGGAGGAGTCCAAACCGAAACAGAAATTGGAGGTACTAACACGGACCGGAAACTGTAAAAAAAACCGAAACCAAAACCGATACCGAAATTGGAATACTGAATGGAAACGCAACTAACATCGAAGCCTAAATCGACCAAACTCGGTACCAAAAACGCCACTAAAATCGAAACCTGAATAGGATAGGAAAGAAAAGGAGATGAAAGGAGGGAAAATGAAATGGAAGAAAAGAAAATGAAAGAGAAGGAAAGAAGTGTGGGGAAATGAGAAAAGAGAAAGCAAAGAAAAGAAAAGGAAAAGAAAAGAAAAGAAAAGAAAAGAAAAGAAAAGAAAGGAAAAGAAAAGAAAAGAAAAGAAAAGAAAAGAAAAGAAAAGAAAAGAAAAGAAAAGAAAAAAAAGAAAAGGAAAAGAAAAGAAAAGTAAAGAAAATAGGGAAGGACTTGTTATAGATGTGTCATCGTCGAGGTACTTTATTGGGTTGTTATCAATTTTTATCGAAAACTTATCAATTTGTGGTGAAAAGCTATCGATTTGTTATCGAAAATTAAACGATTTATGATTAGAAATCTACCTACTGATTATTTATTGAAAATCTATCGATTATTCATGGAAATGCCATCGTTATCTAATCAGGAAATTATCACATTAGCATCGAAAAGTTATCGCTTTGTTATCGGCGTGTTATCAACTACTTGGAATGTCTGATACCATCTCGGCGATTGCTTTACACTATATTTGGATATACGGATATAATCTGGATCCCGAAGTATTTCAAAATCTCCTGAGAATTTCATATGTGTACTTGTGACCTCACATTGGCAGGCTGTAGAAAGTTAGTAGTTTTTCTGAACTCCTATTTCCTGTCCTTAAACAGATTAAATTGTAGCGAGATCCTTCCTGGCAGGGGTGTATGACAGGTGTTTGGCCGAACTTTTTGGGTTAGGGTGTCTTTTAGACATGATGATTGCTATGGAACATGGCTGAATGTGTAACATGACAATAATACGACCTCTACCGCATCTTCGCATTCTCAAAGGCCACACGGCAATATGGCGGTTTGAGGAGCACCGGCAAGCTGGCTAGTAACATTTGACTGAAGCGTCAAATAAGTTGAGCCAGCTGGCACAAACAAAACTACTCCGGCTGCTAGCTAGGTGGAAGGGCACTACGAAGACGCACGTCATCCTTTGCTTAGGTAAACGGCCTTAGACTTTGGCTAAGGGTCGGTCCGTTAGAACGAAGGGTATAGTTGTACCTTTTGAGCAAAATTCGTAGGAATTTCTATTCGAAAAATCCTTCCTGCTACTATGACTATGGTATACCCAGATTCACATAGCTGCTTAGCTTTTGACGTTACGATACTCCAAATTGCTTCCGTGATATTTGAACGCCCACTATCATCCTCTTCGCTGCTTATTATGGTCTTCGGATGTCTCAGTTGGAGGAACCTCAACTCTTCCGACATCGCAAACTTATATGTAGGTCAAGATATTTCGCTCGTTTGGTACCGAAAGCCTCTCGTATCGTGCACTAGGCTTATTAAAAAGACCAAGCAGATACTTATAGTTGTTAACCGTATCGCCCCCTTTAAAGTAGATCCTAGGTTTACTGAGTACCATGGCCAAAGCAATAGGAACGCGCTAGTGTTGATTTTTTGTTACATAATTGGCATTATGTGAGTAAGCTTTATAAGAGAAGCGCTGTTATTTTGCAAATTGCTTACAAAAGGTAAGTTTATGTATGAACAAGTAAGGAAGGCTAAGTTCGGGTGTAACCGAACATTACATACTCAGCTGACAAATTATAGCTTGCAAAACTTTTAAATTACCTCCTTTTAAAAGTGGGCGGTGCCACGCCTATTGTACAAAATTTTACTAATTTTCTATTCTGCGTCATAAGGGTAACCCACCTACCAAGTTTCATCGCTTTATCCGTCTTTGGTAATGAATTATCGCACTTTTTCGGTTTTTCTAAATTTTCGATTTCGAAAAAGTGGGCGTGGTTATAGTCCGATTTCGTTCATTTTAAATAGCGATCTGAGGTGAGTGTGCAGGAACTCATATACCAAATTTGATTAAGATATCTCAAAATTTACTCAAGTTATCGTATTTACGAACAGACGGATGGACGGACATGGCTAAATTAATTTCTTTTTTCGCCCAAATCATTTTGATATATAGTCTCCATTAGTTTATGCCGTTACGGGGTACCATTATGCGAACAAAATTAATATACTCTGTTTGCTCTGCTCAGCTGAGTATAAAAATAAAAATCTGAATTCCAACAACAGTAATTCATCTAGTTACCGAAATTCTTTGAAAGCATAGTAAAATTTCCCACACTTCATAAAATGTTTACATGAATATATTAAAAGCTTGCACTTACACCTGATTACTACATTCACACACATACTTATATACTTACATGGATGCAAGTTCAAATAAGTGCATAAAACAGCTGACTCAACAACATTCCAACGCGGCGTACAAAAATTATTCTATGAAATGTGTCAAATCACCACTCAAATAATTGTTGTTGCTTTCTGACTACTGGTTTTTCGGTTACGTAAACGAATTCCCATTTCCACTTGTTTTCTTATACAATTTTTGTATATTTTGTTAATTGCGGAAAAGAAAAACCTTACCTGGAAAATACTTAAACAATAAAAATGTAAGTAAATTGTTATACTTCTTCACTTTTTACTGCCTTGTCAGCGTAATTGTTGTTGTTCCATTTTCACTTAATTTTTTTTTACAACGACAGTTTCATTAAAGCGCAAGCCTAAATTAAAAATTGTTTTCCCATTTGGTCACATTTGCTATTTGAGGAAATGTGCCTTTACTGCCTTACATACAGTAGCAAACAGAAAAAAGGCAGTGCAAATTTTTTTATCGAATTTCTTTAATTTTTTTTTTCCATATTTAAAAAAATAATTCTTTTAATTTCGTAATTTAAACTATGTAAATCAAACTCGAAAACGTTTTCTAAAAAGTTCGAAATTTCAAGAAAATTTAATGAAGATCTCGAAATTTTTATTTAGGGCTCTCTGACTTTTTTGAGTATTCAGTTTTTTAGTCTAGTCAATTTTAGTCTAATGAAATAAGTAATAAGTCTCTCAACACAAATTTTTCAAAATTTGTTTTGCGAAGGGCATTTTAAATTTTCCATACAAAATGTGAAATTTTTTTGAAAGGAAGAAAATCTGAAACGTCATTCGGAAAAAAATTTCAAAAATCAACGCGCTTTTTGAGAGGTCTGTTTTTTAAGAGGTCTGTCTGAAGAGTTTGTTAGACCAAAATTGATGGGGCTACAAAACTGAATACTAAAAAAATTCACTGAAATCCTAGTAAAAACTTCAAGATTTTTGTGAAATGTTCTCGATTTTTTGAGTTTTTTTTTTTCAAAAACGTTTTTGAGATTGGTTTTCATAGTTTCTTAATTACTTACTCAATTAGCGCTTAGGTTTAACTGGCCAGTCGACGAGGCCCTCACATAGACTGAATAAGTCCGTAGTGTTTTAATTAGCGCTTAACCGTTTAAATGGTTGTGGCAGTCCAACAAATCGCGTCAGTCGCTTCTTCGCTCTGCCAACTGGCGCCAATTGGTCATACCAAACTAGTATAATCGTTGTCCACCTGGTCCTTCCCGCGGAGTGGGGGCCGCCCTCTTCCTCTGTTTCCATAGGTGGGTTCCTATAAAAAAAAAACTTTCTTAGCCGGAGCGCCATCATCATTCGCATAACATGGCCTAGCCAGAATGGACGCTGCGTTTTCCACACAAATAAATTAGCTGGAATATATTGATGTCTACGTAAAGCTCGTACAGCTTATCATTAAATCTTCTTCGGTGCTCGCCATCGCCAATGCGTGGAGATCCATAAATCTTTCGAAGAACTTTTCTCTCGAACACTCCCAGAGCTGCTTCATCTGATGTTTTCATGGTCCCTGCTTCTTCACCATATATCAGGACGGGTACGATAAGTGACTTGTAGAGCATGATTTTCGTTTGCCGAGAGAGGACTTTACTTTTCAGTTGCCTACCTAGTCCAAAGTAGCATTTATTGACAAGAGTGATTGTAGTAGTTTCAGTAACAAAATATTCAAAGCAGTTTTTCTTACAATCTCAAAAATAAAAATAAAATAACTGATGAAATTTGAAAAAATTGCCACTGCTATTTATCTGTGCGCTTCTGTATACACTGCAGAGTTTGATGCAATTAGAAGGCGTTAATTTCGATGCACTCAGTAATTTTTCAATTATTACATCAACAAGATTTTCTGTTTTGATAATATTTTGAAATTATATTCCAAATTGAATACCTTTCGAAATAAGGTGTAAAATATAAGACGCCACACTCCTATGCAAAAGGTTTCTTGTGCCCAAAAATGTTTGCCTGAAATCGTTAACTTGGTGACATTTCGTGACAAATTTTTATTTGGCATCAATCTTTTGCAATGAACTTGCTAGAAAACTTAGAATTTCCCCCAATACCAATAAAAGCATCTGAACATAGTTGCACCCTGTGTCAAGGAGCTTAAGGTGGCAAGAACATTGACAGAAGAGGAATATCGTGAAGGACGCGCATAAACACTCCTCACTGAAGATAAAGTACCAAAAGTGGAAGAAATTGTTTTGGCCGATCGAAGAGTGACTATCAACAGACGCTAAGGTTATAGTGATCTCTTATGACAGCGTTCAAACAAGTTTTGCAAGCAAATTGCACAGGAGCAAGTTTCCGCCAAGAATGTCAACCAAAGAGTAACAAAAAGTCGCAAATTAAAAGCAAATATCGAAATGTTCCAAGCAAACCAGACTAGTTTTGCCCACCGACAAGGCCTGCACCCATCTCGCGTTGTTTTTTTGTTAAGTAGAGGTGGACAACTGGTGGCGCTTTTAAATAGACTGGAAATCCACATAACCGAAAGCAGAGAGGCTATATAGTGGAATCTGTAAGTTGCTACTGTCGTCCTCGTCTAGTTCTCAAGAGCATTCTTCGACAAAGAGTTCAGTCTGACCGATAAAGACTTACGCTGCGCCATCCTAATAATTTGTATCAAAAAGTAGCTCGAACCTACTACAGCCATCGCCCTCGCGCATGCAGAGCAGTCAGACTAGTTGAGTAACAATTAAAGCGGCGACCTGCGTCTGCAATGATCGGACTAGTGAAATTTTCAGAATTTGCTTGGCTCCCATGTCCTACATAATAAAATCGGCTTGAGCACCATGTCAAACAGCTAATGTAGCGCACTTGATGACAACCCCAGGAGGTTTGGGGGCTTAGAATATACCCGCGGCAGGTATGCCTGTTGTAAGAGGCGACTAAAGTACTAAATTGATTTAAGGGGTTGTGTAGCGCAACCCTTTCAAGGGGTTGCCAGCGCAATTTATAGCTGCTCCAACCCAACTGTCAACCTCAATTACCGGTGGTAAATCCTGTTTCTTTAACCGCAGAGGCTCTGGCGACCTCATGGATCTTGGGCATGTGGGGCGAGATGCCTTTGAAAGTTTCATGCAATCATACTAAATCTTTCCTGAGATGGTCGGGCTAGTACCTTAGTGGTGCTTGTTACCGGAACGTACCGATCTGCATCCGGCAAAGGATCATCAACATCGATAACACTCCCAAGGGCCTTCGGCGAATGTCCTTATCGCTACAGCAACAACAACCACACATATAAATTGCGAACTTATATTTGTGGTGATAGCGCCAAGCGGTGTTGGTTCTGCTTCTCTGCCAGATGGGGCTCTATGTACCGGAGTGACTTGGGATTTTCCCTCCCAAGGGCTGTGATTTTAGTGTAATTTCATATATTCAACTCCTGTTGCTGTTGTTGTTGTAGCGATAAGGCCGAAGGCCTTGAAGAGTTTTCCCGATTTTGATGGTCCTTTTCCGGATGTAGATCCGGTAGGTTCCGGTAACAAGCACCTTTAAACCTTCTAGGCTATACCGTCCTCCCACCCTCTAGATTTATAAGGAACTTGGGGTCGCCAGACCCTCTGCTGTCAAAGAAACAGAATTCGCCACGGTAGGTGAGGTTGACAGTTGGGTTTGAGAAGCTATATATTGCTCTGGCAACCCCTTGAAAGAGTTGCGCTACACACCCCCTTGAATCAATTTGATATTTTAGTCGCATCCTACGACAGGCATACCTGCCCCGGGTATGTTCTAAGCCCCCAAACCCGCGTAATTTTTTTCGGTGCAGATCTCATATTGCTTAACAATCAAGCAAAAGTAACGCACTTCACAAATTCTTTAGCTCATCTTCCTTTAGCTCATCCTGCCAGTCCAGTCAAATTAATAAAATAAGAAGATAAACTTGGCTTAAAATTTAAAGAGATAAAAATAAATTAAAAAAATCTATTTCCGTTTCCACTCTGCGGTCGGCGTGTGCTGCGTGCGTATGTCTTGGGTTCCTTAGCTATCAATGCCATTGTCTGCGTAACCTGAGCTCAATCTCAGTTTTGGTATCGCATTCTTCCTGTCTCTTTTGCTGATGACACCAACTTCTTTAAAAAATTTCTTAATGGAAGCTGTTAAGCTAAAAGGAATGAAATTTGTTGCATGTTGATGGAAATTTGATAGGCGTATGTCACACAAAATAATTAAAGGTAGCGGTGGTGACGACGGAGGTAAAATGAGGAGAGATTGCGTAAGGTTGTTGAATTTGTTTCTATTTTTTGTTAAAAAAGCCACTTGGTTTTATATGTTGTTGATGTAGGAATTTGTGTCTTACTTAAAGTTTCAGCTACTTGCAGCAAACGTCGTACGCAGGCGCGCAGGTAGCGGCTCCAAGCAAACGGAAGTCAAGTGGAAGCGCACAAAAAATGATGTACTCGTCGCTTCAACTCTCATAAATACCACAGGCGTGGTTTTTTTTTTTGCTATTTCAATATCTCAATTTCAACTCATCTTTTTTGGAGCTGAAATTCTGCACTTGTGAGAAATCTACACTTAAGTATTAGTGAATAATTAAGCGGCGCTTGTATTATAAAATTAGCTCTTCTAATCGCCAATGCAGCATGATCCATGGTATAATCTTGGTAATATAATAGCGGTATATTTAAGCCTTTTGTTAGTTTTCGTGAGCTTTGAACACCTGCGCGCACTAGAAGTTAGCTGCTGTTGGCTTAATTTGATAGAGTGAAATTAACCGTTATTTGTAGTTTGTTTTCCTTGTAAAGATTAAGGGCCGATTGCACCAACTCGACTTAACTTAGTTAAGTCATATTTTTTAATCTTTCTGTTTCACCACCAATGCTTAGCTGAGTCACAAATTAGCCTACCTGTCAGCTGGCTTATTCTCGACTTCCAAGAGTGTGCTGTAGTACAAATTTTGAGTCGAATTAAATGGCAGTGTTGACACTTATTTCATTATGCAAATATAGCAACCCTGCTGTTGTGTGAATTCACTGGCTGGCGTGTAATTAAAACGTAGCCAAAAATACTAATATGTATAAAACAGCTGATAGGGTTTTGTATGTCAAATGGGTTTAGTAGCTAAGTTGGTGAAACCGAAAAAAAAAACTTAGCCTCAAATCTGGGCTAACTTAAGCTGCAACTAAATTTTAGCCTAAGTCGAGTTAGTGAAATTGGCCCTAATAGTTAGTATTTGGCTTGGCTCATTTGTTTCGATTTGAGCAAATTATATGTTTGTAGTATTATCTGTAGGTGGGGTGAAATAAGGCCAACGGCCAAAAGGTCAATTGGGTTATGATTACATCAAATGGGCCCTATGGTCAATTGGCGTTATAACCCTTCAAATGATCATAAGCTCAGTTTACTTTATGACCTTTCTTAATTGCACTTAATGGTCATTTAGGAAAATTCTGTTTAACTTTATGACCATTTCGGGAGCTTCGTAACGCAACCCTTTGCTAGAGCAAAATATAGCTTCCTAATTGTCAACTTCACCTACCCGGGGCGAATCCTGTTATTTTAACAGCCGAGGCTCTGGCGACCCCAAGTTCGTCATGGATCTAGGGGGTGGGGGCGGGATGGCCTGGGTTTCATGTGGTCATACCAAATCATTCCCAAGATGGTTGGGCTGGTTCCTTAATGGTGCTTGTTACCGGAACGTACCGGATCTGCATCCGGCAAAGCACCATCAACATTCATAAGAATCCCCAAGGCCTTCGGGGAGTGTCCTTATCGCTACAACAACAAAAACAACCATTTCGGGGGGAAAAAACCATAACCATATAAAGGAATTTAAGGTCAAAGGGGTGATATAAGGTCAACGGCTATAACGTCAATAGGCCTTATGACCACTTCTAACGGCCACAAAGTCAATTGTAGTCATGATCATATGAAATGGTAAACTTTTTTTTCTCAATTTGCCATATGACTCATTACCTTTTTTTCGTGATACAATTTTTATAACTGTTCAATTACAGTTACGTTGCATTATTTTCACTATTTGTTGTTCATTTGCATGAAAAGAGAAGTTTTTTATTTCAAATTCTCGTATACGCGCGATTTTTTATTTAAAAATTTCGCCTGCAGTGCAAGCGGCTCATTACTCACACTTTTAGATTTTGTGCTAAGCGAGATTATTGCCCGAGTTGCTGCCTGGTCGTCAAGTTGGCGCGGATGTCGTTTAAGCTGTTTTCCTACAGCACTTCTACTGCTTTGGTCAAGGCTACCACTTTCGCCTGAGAAGCACTACAGTTATCTGGCAGCTTGTAAAATGAATTTGTTTCCGTATCAGCACAGTTTACCGCTAATCCTGTCCCCATAAGTTTGGAATCATCAATGTACAAGTGTATCGTCTCATTCGCTATTTTCGTACCACCCGTCCACCTGTATTGTAGCTCTAAGATCCCCACCGAAGGGCATCCCGTACTTGGTGGTCTGTTGATTCAACACTTAATAACGCTTTACTACTTTCTCTGGTCTCTTAAAGCCACAATAGAGGTGGAATGTTGACGAAAGTGCGTTCAAATGGAAGACGAGGCGATACACGTGTTTACCGATGGTTGCAAAGTAATAGAAGGAGTAGGGTCTGCGGTAAACTGCACAGATCCGGAAAGAAACAAATCCTACAAGCGGCCAGATCACTCTGAATTCAGGTGGAAGTAGTATAAATTACAAGGCCTTGGATTCCCATACGATTCCAAACTTCTGGTAACACTTTGGACTCATTCAGTCTATATGAGGTCCTCATGGACCGGCTGGTTCAACCTCACCTATACTACTATGGCCATGCCGTGTGCGCTCAAGCTGTCCGAGGCATTAAGTCTCGTTGTATTTTTTAACGCTATGTTCCTCATCACCAGGTCTATGGGTGGCATGTGCAGAATGCCATACAGTGCAGCCGTAGGAGTTGTTTTCTGGGCTCTCGTTATGCTAAGCATTGAAAGCCTGTGTACCTTCTCGACTTTCATGATGTAGATTCTTTTTGTGTGGCAGTGTTCCAAGCAAGAGCGAATATTAGCATTTCTAACATCACTATGCAGCTAGTAAATAAAGACGATGATAGTAAGCCATTTACACACATACATAGAAGGCAACGAAGAATATTTCACACACATAACCAGCAGCTTGAAGCGAACCATTATTTCATATACACATATGTAGTCAACAGATAAGAGCGAAGAAGAAAGAGAAACAATCACACATCACGTAATTATCAGCTAAGATCAGAAGCTGTTACTCACACATACACACGCATATAGATAAAAACCGTAAACTACAGATATATATGTACATAAGTAAATAATAATTGTATGAGATACAACTGTTCCAGGAGGCGTCTTCGTGAAAAGTCTAGACCTTAGGAGAAATAGGTGAACGAGGCTAACTGAGAGTATAATAGCAGCACGGTGCAAGCGAGCATGAGTCAGTTCGATTTAAACACGCTGTAGTGAAGTACGCAATAGTTTTAATTGTGAAGTACAACTGTACTACTGCCAAAGAAGTCTAAATTAAGAACGCTTTGTTATACAGAATATTTGAGTTAAAAAGTTATTTATCTGAATGAATTGTGCAATTGAAACTCACGTTGCGTATATAATGTTCGAAACTTAAACAGCCTTACTTGTTTATCTTATTCTTGAGGTATTTTGTTGGCAGATGATCAGTAACTCTGCAAACAATTCAATTAGTATTGAATGAATCCGGGATAGGTCGCAAATTGTTATGTTTCTATAACCAGTTTTGATCCCTTTATATGGATTGGAGTGGGATCTTTTGTTTGAGCATGTCCTATAGTTTAACATTGGTGGCCTTTATAACACATGAGTTTACTGTCAGATATGTCATTTTTCTGCTCTCCTTTATACCCTTCCTGGTACTATTCTACAGGTCCTCTTCGTACTCCTATATGTAGTGAAGAAAAGGTCCTCTTCTTATCGCTACGGGTACTTTCCAACATGTCCTCTTTCTTCGTCTGCGGGTACTGTCAGACAACTTTCCCGCATTACTCTCTATGGGGATTCATCGCACGATTTTTTGCAGGAAAGCTATAAAGTATGTTATATGGGGCATAGGATGACATGTTCTAAGTTGGTATTTTTATTGCTACTTAAATTTCAAGACCGTTGGTATATGTATGTATTTGTACATTCACACATAAACACGCAATATTACCATTATGCATAATAACAAGATATGCTCGAATAAGAGCTTTCATAACAATTGCATATACTTACTTAAGGCCCGAACACATAAGATTTTGGATCGAGCATCGTGCGGTGACAGCTGAGTAGAGTGTATGGGTTTGTATGGGGAGCCGCAAATAGGCTTTTTGTCGATCCCCGTACAAACCCATGCAATCTACTGATCTGTTAGCGCACGACGTGTTCGGAAATTTATGCATCTACAAAGTATAATGTATATCATTGTATTTACTTGTGTACACACACAATTTATGTACATACGACCTTAATATGTCCCCAAAAAAATACGTACAACTGGAAATAAAAAACACGCGGTGCGTTATCCGATCGCAGATAGATCATATGATAATTTTAGTCCATTTTGCGACTCTTTATATGCTTTCATAACAAACACATTATTCCTGTGTACTTGACGCGACGCGTCCCACCTCACCGTTACTTCTGCAGATTAAAGGAGCCATGAAAAAGGACAAACCTTCAATAGGCTCAGAAGGAAAAGCTATTCCGATGGTAATATACCTTCGGCATAAGACATGTTTTCTACTTGTTTTTTTTTTGCCTTTGTCATTCCAGAATAATTGAAAATGGCAAGCATAATCGCACTATCAAAGCCTGGAAAGCCAGCTAAAAATGATGAGTCGTATATTCCGATAGCATTCTTTTAGTCAACAGCGAAGACGCTTGAAACCGTTCTGCTTCCCTGATTTACACGCAAGTCTTGGGTTAATCAGCCATCAGCATGGCTTTCGTAAAATACATGTCACCACCACCGCGCTATATGCCATTAACATCCAAAAAAAACTGCGGACAGAACCACACAAAGCCCTACTATAGGAGGTTAGTCGTGGTGCTTGGCCTGTCAAAAGCTTTTGATGCAGTCAACCATCTCACATAGACATAGAAGGTACACTCTTGGCGAAAAAGATGGAGCGAAAATTATCTGAGTGGTCGGCAAGCGTATAGGAGAATTAAACAGGGGTTGCGCCGACGCTGTTTAATTTGTGTATATCAAGGCTCCCTTTCGCACCAAAACGAGCTACAAATATTTCCTATGCAGACGACTGCCCGATAACGGCAACAGGCCTTGTCATCTCAATAGACAAACAAGTTTGCAAAATAAAGAGTTATCTACACAGTCGCCAACCAATTCCACGGACATTTAAAAGGAACAGATAACCCGAAATTGGACGTTCAATGGCAATGGCGTTAGGCTATCGACTGCCAGTCCCACAAAAATTGTAGGTATAACGCTTGACAGCACTTTTACCTTAAAGGCACAAGCCGCAAAAAAATCTATAAGTCGCTTGCCGGCAGCACAACTTACAAAGCAATTGACCACACACTGGAAACGGCTGCAGGTTAGCCAAAATACTGCACTTAGAACTATCACGAGATATCTTCTTGTGACCCCTGAACAACACCTTCAATGGTAAATAAAAAGAGCTCAACTTAAAGGAGTATAATGAAATGTCTTATTTTATTTTGTTGATTTTCCGAAAATGAAAATCGAGTCTGATGGCACAACCGTTTTTTCTCGTAACCAAATTTGACTAGGGATGACGGAAAATCGTTCCATTCATAGTGAAATGCCTAACAAAGAGTTTTTGCTGAATTATCACAAAATGGGGCATCCTAGAAAACAACTGCTTGATCGATCCCCATTTCCCAGAGGGATAAGGAAACACCTCTGTAAGCAGTACGATGAGATACAGTACATCCCAACTCAGTCGGTTTTAATACTCAGCTGAGCAGAGCTCACAGAGTATATTAATTTTGTTCTCATAACGGTACCCCGTAATGTCATAAAGTAATCGAGATAGATATAGATTTTTATATATCAAAATGATCTGGGCGAAAAAAGAAATTCATCTAGCCATGTCCGCCTGTCCGCCCGTAAACACGATAACTTGAGTAAATTTCGAGGTAGCTTAATGAAATTTGGTATTAAATTCCTGGGCACTCATCTCAGATCACTATTTAAAATGAACGAAATCGGACTATAACCGTGCCCAGTTTTTCGATATCGAAAAAAGTGCGATAATTCATTACCAAAGACTGATAAAGCGATAAAACTTGGTGGGTGAGTTGAACTTATGACGCAGAATAGAAAATTAGTAAAATTTTGGACAATGGGCGTGGCATCGCCCACTTTTAAAAGAAGGTAATCTAAAAGTTTCGCAAGCTGTAATTTAGCAGTCGTTAACGATATCATGAAAAAATTTGGCAGCAACGTTACTCCTATTACTGTATATGTGCTAAACAAAAATTAGCAAAATCGTTTGACGAACACGTCCACTTTAAAAAAAAAATTTTTAAAGTCAAATTTTAACAAAAAATTTTATATCTTTACAGTATATAAGTAAATTATGTCAACATTCAATTCTAGTAATGAAATGGTGCAACAAAATGCAAAAATAAAAGAAAATTTCAAAATGGGCGTGGTTGGCCCTTTTTCGTTTAATTTGTCTAGAATACTTTTAATGCCATAAGTCGAACAAAAATTTACCAATCCTTGTGAAATTTGGTAAGGGCATAGCTTCTATACCGGTAGCTGTTTTCTGTGAAAATGGGCGGAATCGGTTGAAGCCAAGCCCAGTTTTTATACACAGTCGACCGTTTGTCCTTCCGCTCGGCCGTTAACACGATAACTTGAGCAAAAATTGATATAAACTAAGTTCACGTACTTATCTGAACTCATTTTATCTTAGAATTAAAAATGGGCGACATCCGACTATGACCACGCCCACTTTTTCGATATCGAAAATTTCGAAGAATGAAAAAAATGCCATAATTCTATACCAAATACAAAAAAAGGGATGAAACATGGTGATTGGATTGGTTTTTTGACGCAAAATATAACTTTAGAAAAAAACTTTGTAAAATGGGTGTGACACATATCATATTAAGTAGAAGAAAATGACAAAGTTCTGCAGGGCGAAATCAAAAGCCCTTGTAAGCATGGCAGGAATACTGTTCGTGGTACTACATATATAAATAAATTAGCGGTACCCGACAGATGATGTTCTTGGTCACCCTGGTCCACATTTTGGTCGATATCTCGAAAACGCCTTCACATATACAACTAAGGGCCACTCCCTTTTAAAACCCTTATTAATACCTTTAATTTAGTACAAACACATTCTAGAGTCACCCCTGATCCACCTGTATGGCGATATCTCGAAAAGGCGTCCACCTATAGAACTAAGCTCCACTCCTTTTAAAATACTCATTAACACCTTTCATTTGATACCCATGTCATACAAATACATTCCGGGGTTACCCTAGGTTAATGTTCCTACATGGTGATTTTCCCTTATTTGACAAGGGATGAAGGAAAATCGTTCTAAAAAACGACACCCTTGGTCTACAATTTCGGACTCTTATCGGACTCATAATTAAGAGCGCTTCGAAAGTATTTCAGGGGTCATTTAAAAAAAATTATAAAGAAGTGCGTTCAAATTTAACCAAATTGAAATAAAACGGATTCATAGCTAAAGAAAGATAGCAAAGGCAGTATTACCATTTGTATGTATCCATGAAAAAGACAATTTTGTCTCCAAAGCTCTGAGCTGAGTATGTAATGCTCGGTTACACCCGAACTTAGCCTTCCTTACTTGTTCTAGTATACAACTAGTTGGTTTGACGGCAGGGATACATGTCTTATAATAGTGGCTTATGGAAGCACTCGATTATATAGTCTCTCAGACTATAAAGTTGTCCCTCAGCTAAGCCCATAAGCTTTATGCCACTACTGCAGACAAATAAGTGGCAGCATTAGGAATGTTTCATACAACTTTGTTCATTTAAGACTTTTGAGCACATGAAATAAGCCTCACCTAAGGTGTGCATTTATTGGCGTTTTAATGTATTTCTGCAATATAATATGTTGCACACGTTCATTGCAGTCAGAATATAGAAAACGTGATATGTTGCTTCCCTAATCATAAATGTGTACAACCGCAACATGCTTCAATCAAAACAGCAACACTGCTCAAAGTGTGTGATTGCGTGTTATGATGACGATGATGAGCAACAGCTGCCAACAGCACAGAAGCCCTTTTTTTGCAACAATGCAGTAGCGGAAGCAACAAAAGCGAAAAATGTGACCAACTATGACAGTAAAATAAACCAAACAATAAGCAGTACATCAACAACATGCGACGGCAGCAACTCAAGTAGCAGCAACAGCAGTAGGAATATCATCAGTAGCTACGAGCAATCAGTAGAAAATGCTGAAGTAATGTTCATACTTAGCTGCGTCTCGATCGAATGCCGCAGCTATTTTGGCTTTAATGTGGTTTATTATTATGAGCAGAGGACACGTATCAGAAATGTTTTTTGCCTTTTCAATATTATGCTCAGAACAACAAAAAAATCTGTGTAGAACAGGTGGTGCTGAATCTTTTTTCGTTATATATAAAAGCTGCTGAACTGAAATGGTTCTTCAAAATTGTTGTCGATTAACAAAGTAGTTCAAGGATTTTGAATCCAATCATGTAATTGAACTATTTTCTTCAAAAAAGTTTTTTTTTGGTTTTTTATGTCATATTTTTAAGATAACTTTTTAGAACTGCCAATGCGATTTTTGACTGTGCGATATCACATCATCATCATAGCTCTAGATGTAACATGATGAACCAATGAATCCGTGATTTGTAGAGGGAACTATGATCTGAGTAGCCGAGTAAGTAGCAGCGGATCATGCATTTGCAAGTTACATGGACGGGCTCATTAGCTGTTATTATCTCAGCTAATTATTACAGTTACTAGTGCCGCGTGTAGAAGTCCACGTAAGTGGACAAAGCTTCTGCTCGCCATTCACCAGGGAATGGCCAGCGGGATTCTTTTGCATGCGGCTCAAGCAACTCAATAATTCTGGACGCTTGCGGCCAAGTATAATCTGGGTAGCCAAGGAGCATCAGTTTGGTGATGAGCTGATGTGAGAAGGCGACAACCTAGCAAGACCATTCCGTCATAATCGGTTTAAGTGCTAGCTGAGGTGTTTCATAAGTAGTATCTGATCACCATCAGGTGCTACTGCAGGTGGGCGTCAGTCTTAAACCAAGCGGATTGCTATACACACGTGTATCATAATAACTCATTCCCGCGGAGCGGATAGTGCGCCAAGTAAAATGAAAATATCAAACTCCAATAAAAAAAAACCAAACAATCCTCGTATAAAAATAAACCCCTTTTTTCGACAACGACCTCGACAAAAGTTTAAAGGCTTAAGATTTAAGGACTTGCACCTGGAACATCTGTTCCTGCAATAGAATTGGTGCCGATGTCCGGCTGTTTGATGTACTCATGAAAGCAAAAGTTGGCATCACCGTTATGCGAAAAATGCGATGAACTCAGCAAGAAAGAAATATAATTAAAATAAAAAAAATCCAAGGCGCGATGACCTCCGAAGAGATTTTAGGTTGAGCTTCCCTTCCAATTTGCATGGTGCTCATTTTAACTTTTCCTATAAATTCGCGGGACGGTTCCTACATGTTTTACGCGACTTGGAACGGCATCTGCAAGCAGATGAGTTTTCACTGAGAAGCTTTTAACAGAAAAAATAGCCGGAGTGCTTGCTAAGTCACTACCGAGGAACTGACCCGCATAGAAAATTTTTTTCAAATTGATAAAGCTTTTTTCTAAATATTTAATGTTGCTGTGTTCGGGGTCGAACCCACGAACTTCGGTGTGGTAAGCGGAGCATGCTACCCCCACACCACGGCAAGCAAGAAAGAAAGACAATTAAAATTTTTGGCATTTACTGGAGTGGTCAAGCAAGCGTAGTTCGTTGTTGGATGCGTGATGTGAGAGAGACTTCGTCGCCAGGTACTATCGTCCACGCATGTGGGCCGATATCCGATAAAAAATTTGTTAATACCACATTCATCTGCGCTCATGTACCGAGGGGAGAGAAGGACACTAAGGTAAAGGGCGCAGCCTTGAATGCACATATGGGCGCTGTTCCGCCAGAAAACAAAACTCGTGATTGGCGACTTTAACGCCTTGGTGGACAATGGGATTGGTGTCACTTTCCACATTTATATGACTACAGAGATGCTGCTAGATGCCATCGTGAAATCTGGTGGTGTTACTTCGTAGCCTGGTCTTCTCTTCTCAAAGTGACTGATGGCCGGAGTTAGTCCTGTTGGTTTGTGTGCTTCCGGGATTACCCAAGGCCAAGTAGGATGAGACGTCATATTTATGTACTTTCCTGTAGAAAAAATGTTTTTTGCTTTCAGTAGGACTAGCCGGTTCTGCGGTGAAACCATTTGATTCGGTCTATGAACTCGCTGATATCGTTTACGTACAATATGGCAGCTTCCTGAAGTTTCGGCATTACAAAACTGTCCATATTTAGAAAACAAATGTGCTCTAGAGCTTAACATTCGCGCAGGTTTTGTGCATCTGTTTCATTGATGCACTTCTCGCCATTCTCTCAGCTTGCACGCCTAACGGCCTGTGCTCCGTGACTGATGATCCTACAGATCTTGTTTCTTGACCTACGTGATACGCGTTCTGTTCTCATACTATCGTAGGTTGGCAAGGTTTGTTTGCTTATCTTGCAGGTGTCTGTGGAGTACCGGTTATAGGCTACTATATTTCTTTGATTGATATGCACCTCGATTGTCACCACAGCATTCAACAATGCCTTGCCTTTGCAAGTTCGCCTGCCTTATCGTTGCCCTCAATATTTTTTTGCAAAGTTATCTGCGGCATAAAGCGGTCTCTTGCAGCTGCTGAAAGCTCAAATTTCAATCAGTTACAAAAATTAATGCATCATGGACATATTTAGCAGGCGAGGCTCTGGTGACCGCAAGTTCCTCATGGAATTAGGGGGTGGGAGGCGGGATGCCCTAGAAGGTTTAATGTGGTCATATATATCGTTCCCGAGATGGTCGGGCTAGTACTTTAATGGTGCTTTGTTACCGGAACTTACCGAATCTATATCCGCCAAAGGACCATCAACATCGATAATAATCCCCAAAATCTTCGGAGAGTGTCTGTGTCGTTAATACAACAACAACAATTGCTGAGAGCCTTAGACGAAGCAATGAGGGAGCCAGGCACCTGCTTGACTATTTGAGAGGATGTAAACTATGGTCTCACACATATACCTTGATTAAGAGCGTACAGGCTTTCTCTAAACCCAGAACTTCCACTTGGTAAATACTAGTCGAGTCAGGTAAGTTTCTTAGAAGAGACACCGGTTCCCACGTCGTAGTCCATTTTGTACTCATAACTGTAAAGCCGATGTAAAGTCCTGGTCTAACTGTCATATGCCCTCTTTGTCATTCCCATGGTATGCATGACACCGTGCCTGAGCTTTGAAAGAGATTTTTAGGCTACAACAGAGTATGGGGGTTGGAGCAAGGGCGCAAAAATTACAGAAAATGTCATACTCGTGTATACCGACGGTTCTGAATTAACGGAAGGGGTCGGGTTTGCTGTTTACTCGATATCGAAATAAGTATATCCTACAGACTGCCAGATCGCTGCACTATCTTTCAGGCGGAAGTTGTACCCGTAAAGAAAGCAGCGGAAACTCTGGAGGAAGTGTGCTTAAGCTGAAGTTGATATTGATAGTTAAGCGGCGATCAAGGTAATAATCTCAAACAGTACTTAAACAAGGGATGCCCTGGAATACACACAACCATGGAGAGGCTCCGCTCAGGCCGGACCATATATCTATCCTGGCCGCTCAGTTATAACGTCTACATCCTCACCAGCTTGGGAGAAATCCAAATGAGCCATGATTTGCACATGATCAATAAAGCAGAAAAGACGTGGACAGAAGCTCCGGACTGCAAAATTTCAAAGCTCATGTCCAAGTCCTACGATATTAGATTTACAAACTTGCTTATGCTTCTGAAGAGGGAAGGCTTAAGGCTCATAATGGGCATACTAACTGAACACTGCCTTCTGGCGTCTCATGCTTATAAGTCAGGCCTCTTAAGTAACAGCACATGAAGGAAGTGCATACTACATGACCTGCGCTGGCGAGCTCAAGACTCCAGCTACTAGGGTTGGCAGAGTTGCCAAATTTCTAGACAAATATTAAACTAGGACCTAGACTAGACGTTTTCTATTTATGAAGAGCACTGAGTTATTTTATAACATAAGTCCGGGCTCCTGATTGGGGGTTCTCATTTGGTCGTCAAACGAACTCTGGTAACACATTCGGTTCATGTGACGTCTTCATTGACTGGCTAACTCAATCTAAACTACTTCTCAAAAATATTTAAAAACGAGTACAGAAGATTTTGAGGCATGAGTCTTTATTCAAAGTCAACTTTTTTACTCAACTTTCGTGTCTGAAAGAATTCGGTTTGGTCATACGCAAACGCTGCCTTATAAAAAAGTTTGTAAATCACTGCACCATGCGACGAGTTTTTTGTGGCGCGTAGATGTCATTAATACCGAAGCGCACATCCGTAGAAGGACATGTGATCACATAGTGTGCGTTGTAATATAAAAAAGGTAGTTTACAATAAAAACCATAGCACTGATGATGATGAAGATGAGCAAAATGCAGTATATTAAAATGAATAGACGAGCAGATGAGGGAAAGAGTGGAGTGCAGAGGAGGGGAAAGAAAATAAGAATAAGAAATTGATGATGAAATGCTACTTGTATTACAATTAAGCATACCCAACAGCAAACACAACCAACCGACCGCCAGCAATGTTATATTAGCTTTACCAACAACAACACGAACAACATTTGCCTCGCTGCAGCTGCATTTTGCTTTTAGTCTGCTTGCATGTCTGCGGCTGTCATTGGCATGGACGTGAATACGTCAAGTTCAAATGACTTCCTGCAGAGCGTATGTGACGTGTAGAACTAATTGTTCAGTTGGCAAGTGCTGACGCTTTCAAAGCTAGCAAAACAGTAAATGCACACAAATACAAACAAGAAAAGCGGCAGCAAACAAAATCAAACTGCGCCACTGCAATTGCATCCAACCAAGTTGATGTTAGCGAAGCAGAAGCCGGGACCCCATCGTTGAGGATGACATAAATCAGTTTTGCTACAAATCAGTGTGGATGCGCATGCGTAAACGGTCAATAAAGTGTGAAACAATGATATATAAATTATTTTGAAAAAAATCAAAAATTCTCTTACAAATTACATTAAAAGCAAAAATATTGCACTAATAAATTTGTCTGAAATTAAAAAGCACCAGTGCCACCTGCAGCGACAGCTCGTTTTCGCTTGTCGTTCTTGTTTCGCACCACTCGATGGTTGACTGTGTAGAGTACGTTTTAAAATTTGAAAATTTCTTAATTTGGCGCTAAAAAATATGTCCTTCGAATGTGAATGATTAAATAATAAACAAAGTAAACGCGCCAGTGCTAATTACAAACAAAAGATTTAAGCAACAAACTTGCAGTGGGAAAAATACAAAAAACGCTTGCGAGTTTGCATGAAATTTTTTTAAATTATCTGCCAAATTTTAGTTAATTGCTTCGCCGAATAGTGCAGTGCCGTTAGCCAAATATGGTGCCAGTTTTATAAGAGTGCAAAAAAAATTGAAAAAAATCGCTGACTGCAAATTAAAATGAAATTTAAACGCACTCATAACGTGTTGATGCAATTTATGTTGTGCGAATTGTGTGGAAACTGAAAGTGCATCGAATTGTTACTTTCAGACATACAGTCGCGAACATTACAATAGCAGTGGCAATTTTTATCAAACTTCGTCCATTAAGTTCTTTTTATTTTTTAAACTCGATAATTTAAATAAGAAGGGTTTTAAAGCTTACCTAACTTATAAGCATGTGACGCCAGAAGGCAGTGTGCAGTTAATATGCCCATCGTGAGCATTAAGTCTTCTCTAGCTTCAGACATATGAGCCACTTTATGAGTCTAATATCTAAGGCTTTGCACATGATCTTAGAAATTTTACAGCCCAGCGCTTTTGTCCACACCTTTCATGCTTGTTGTATCATATGCAACTTCTGTCTCCATTTAATTTCTCCCAAACTGATTGGGACATCTATCGTAGATTCAGCGACTGTTGCACACTCCTTTGCCAACTAATTGGTTTTTTCATTACCTTTTATCCCTTTGCGACCGGGAATTTTTTCCAATGCTTCTTTGCATTCCAGAACACTTTTTGATGAAGTTCTGTGTGTGATTATCGCCTTCATCGGCGCCGTCTTCCTCCACAATTTCTGCTGCTTTCTTCACGGATATAATTTTTCCCCGAAAGACGCTGCAGTAATCTTGAACCTGTAGGATCTACTTATTTCTGCATCAATACAGTGAACAGCAGACCCGTCTCCTTTCGTTCACTTGGAGCCATCCGTTTACATCTGAATAGTAAGTTTTGTCATTTTTGCACCCTTGCGCCAACACTCCGGCGTAATTGTGGCCCCTAGAACTCTTTATCCTGAAAAAATACAAAAAATCGGTACAACAAATTTGCTAATTTGTGCTTTAATTCTTATCCAAAAGAATCTATAAAAAAAAATGTATTATCCCATAAAAGGACCTAATTATAGGTTAGGTTAGGTTTGGTTTGGTGGTAGCTACCCTGATAGGGGAAGCTCACTTGGACATCATGAAGGTCCGTTGTGATACCACATACAATAAAATAACGGTGACGTAGATATAGCTACGTAGAGAATCGTTGGGTAGCAACGATAAAGTTACGAATGATACCGATATCAACCGTGGATAAATCCTCTGGAGATCCAAGTGAGTCGCAACCAAAGTACCTTCGCCTTATTCTGGCAAAAGCTGGGCAATCAAGCATAAAGTGATGTGATGATTCCACCTCATCATCCTCCATACAGCTGCAGCATGATGGAGTTTGCAGTATATTGAGACGTACCGCATGCATACCCATGGAACAGTGCCCTGTTAGAACCCCAATGGCCATTGATAGGTGAGCCTTAGTGATCCCCATTATTTCAGCAGACCTCCTGACATCCACTTTCGGCCAGAAAGAGCTTGCTACCCTGCAAGACGTGGTGTCCGCCCAACGTTTACTAAGCTGACTTGAGGCACAGCTATGGAGGAGCAATCCACAGGTTGCCAGCGGAATCCCGAAATCCCTACAGCCATCTTCATCCGGTTCAGTTGTACCGATTCGGGCTAAGAGATGCGCTTGACAGTTACCCGGGATATCACTATGGCCTGGGACCCAGATAATCTTAATTTTAAAATAACTCCATGCAATCTACAGACAAATATTTCAAAACAGGTGCACCAAAAATGGTAAAATTTTAACAAATTAATTTCATGAAAAAATCATAAAATATAAAAACTAAAAAATTATAAAATCACAGCAAAAACAATAATACAAATCTCAACAACAAATTTACAGATAGTCAGAAATCGCGTGTCGTGTTCAAACTAAAATATAGCCTAAAATAAATTAAGAAAGCTGAAAAGCTAATGAACTGACCATATTTGGTGTGGAATTGTAAATTTTACGAATTGTTTATATCAAGCTTGTATTATTGTTAACATTCAAAAAAAAGGTGCTAATAATTCATAAAACAAAACCAAAAATGTCGTCAGCAATGGCTTTGGGTCATAAAAATACGAGTCACACGACAAGCGGCATGCAGCATAATCACAACAACAATAATAACAATAACAATAACAATAACAAGAAATATAATATAAACAACAATCAAATGAAATCTGGCAGCAACAAAAGTAATAAAAACACAAATGTTAACAACAATATGCATAACAACAATAACATGAACAATAACCAGCAACTAGGCAATTCTACAACAAATTTAAACGATTCAAGGTCAAATTTAACAAATCCAGCGCCTACGCCTTGTCAACACTTGAGGTATGTGTGTTTGTAGCAGCAACAGAATTTTTTATACCAAACTGTACTTGTACACAGGTAATATAACATTCATTGAATAATGGTTGTTTGTACAGTTATAAAGTAATCGAGATAGATATAGACTTCCGTATAACAAAATCATCAGTATCGAAAAAAATTTGATTAAGCCATGTCCGCCCGTTAAGACGATAACTTGAGCAAATATTGAGATATCTTCGCCAATTAAAATTAGCGAAATCGGACGATGACCACGCCCACTTTTCTGATATAGAAAGTTTAGAAAAATGAAAATAACTAGATAATTCAAAAATTAATAACGCTAAGCTAATGTAATTCGGTAGGTGGATTGGTTTTATGGCGCAAAACATAAATTCCAAAAAATTTTGGAATATGGGCGTGGCACCACCCACATTCAAAACCCGTTTAAGATATTGCATTGAAATTTGGCAGAGACACTATCCTTGCCAAATTATATAGACTGAGTGAATATAATCAAAATCCGTTAAAGACCACGCCCACTTTTCCTAAAGGTCTTTTAATGTAGCCTTATAACACTATTAACTACACAAAGTAAACAAACAACAGCTTTTCAAGTGAACAGCTGGGTATGTAATGTTCGGTTTCACACGAACTCTTACTTTTTTTTTTTAATTAAATTTCCAACTAATATTCTTTTTATAGTGATAAAATTTTGCTTTATGTACGTCTTCAATATTGTTACAAAAACCGCTTGCGTTTTATAATTATCTTCTGAAAATTTCCAAATTTATCACTATTGCCATTTTTGGTAACGCGTAAATTGTTTTTGAATAAAAAGCTTTAATAACTTCGCCATAGATGTTCACCTGGAATTAAAATAAGTCTAGATAATGTGTATGTGCGTATTACTTCTTACAACGTTTTTCTAGATCTTTTGCAGCTAATATATAATTTTTGACTCATCTTTAACTTATGGTAATCATATAAACTTTCTCATACTAAATGCTGGTATAAATTAAGCTTTTTTGCGATGACATGCTTATGACTTCAAGGACCCATAAACCAGGAAAATCCTATACCATGCCTTAGTGCGTTCAAAGCTAGAGTATTCTTCATTCAACTAGAATCCGATATACTCTTCACACTCTTTAAGAATTGAAAGAATTCAGCGCAAGTTCATACGATTTGCTCTTCAACCTCTACACTTTGTTAATCCCCTGCCACCCTACAATATCAATGTCTTGCCACTTGAAGTCGGGCGTTTTGTTCAAAACGTAATGTTTATTTTTGGCTGTTCAGAACTACTTGTGCAATTGACTTTCAATGTCCCTAACAGAGCTCTCCGTTTTTACAGTGCATTCCGCGTTGAAGTGCTTCGTTCGAATAACTTCAGTTTTGCACCTTTTCTAAGAGGTCTTGAAGAATTTGATCGCCTATCCATGCCATGCCAAGGTCTCTGTTTGAGGCAGCACGCATTGAGTCTTATTACTTATCTCAGTAGATCTCACTTTAAAATTGTTAAACTAGTACTAGGTTAACCTGTAATCTAGTCAGTAAGGTTGTTAATATTTGAGTTTATAAAAATATAAGTCGTTTATTTTGAAAGTGGTTTAAGTCCATTTAAAAAAAAAGGAGTTAATGACAACAATAATCAGAATCCTATATAACTTTTTTTTATAAACAATTTAAGAAGTCTAGTATATTAAAATCGCTTGAAAATTAGCTAGCTAACAAAGTCAAAAAAAAATTAGTTTGAAACTGGTTTAATTAAGTCCACTGAAATTAAATTTATTATTTATTAAAAAATAAATAAATGTAAGGCGCGATAGCCTCCGATAGATTTTAGACCGATCTTCTCTTCCAATTTGCGTCGTGCTCCTTTTTAAATTCTCCTACAAATTGGCGTGACGGGACCTACTTGTTTTATGCAGACTCCGAACGGCATCTGCAAGACAGATGAGTTTTCACTGAGAGCTTTTCATGGCGGAAATACACTCGGAGTGCTTGCCAAACACTACCGAGGGGCGATCCCGCTTAGAAAAATTTTCTTCTAATTGGAAATTTTATTTCTAAAATTTTGATGTTGCTTTGCCCGAGGCGTGAACCCTGGATCTTCGGTGTGGTAGGTTGAGCACGCTACCATCACACCACGGTGGCCGCCATTATTATTATTATTTACTATTTATTTAAAATGTTTTATTTAATATTTATTTAAAATGTATTATTTCATAATTTAGATATTGCACCTTTTATGTTACAAAACTGCAAAAAAATGCATCACTGCACGGTAGAGCTTACGATTTCTCGAACTGGTTCGAGAAGAGATTTCTGGCGATACTCGGCTTGTCGCGACATTCTCGAATCTCAAAACACTCGTAAAGCTCGGGAGCTTCTCGAAATTCTATTTAATCAATGCGTTGGCTGTTTTATGTATATATGGTTGGGCTGGGACTATCCGCATATTCGAATATCCGAATATCCATACGGATATCCGTTGACACGGATAAAGTCCGGACGGAATGGATATCCGGCTAATATTAGTTTGTGAAACTATCCGGATATCCGGATTTATGAAGATTCGGTTAATAACCGATATTTTTGGATATCCAGTGAAAGCAACAAATTGATGTACCATATATGTTTATTTCACATTAATAACAATAAATTCGTGGGGCATTTAAATCAATGCCCGTATTGAGAAATACATATGTAATATGATGTTAAACTATTTTCTTAATAATAATTTAGTAATCAACAAACATATTTTGTGAATAATTTTTCGATGTTTGCTTCGTCCAATTCTGATGTGCAGATATTCAATTTTTATATTCCAGTGGCCGGATATACGGATATCCGGATTTTGCGTTTACGTATCCGGATTATTCGGATAGTTCAAAAATCCGGATGCAGTTCCCATCCCTAATATAGAGCTTACGATTTATTCTGGAGCACAAACGAAAATTTCCACAATACCACACCGAAATGCGTAGAGTACTGCCATTGGAGCAACTAAATTGAATGTCAAGAAGCTCGCGAGAATTACGAGTATTCCGACACACGAGAATCTCGCGGGAAGCCGAATTCTCGATTTCTCGGGTCTCGGAATTCTCGCTGTATTCGAAAAGAAATCGTAAGATCTACTGCACAGCACAGCAATAAAATTCACTGCCAAGAAGTAAAATTGAGATACTAAGGTATATACAACCTATGCACCATGAATATTTTAACAACAATAATCTAAATGAGGAAAAATAATATGGCAAAATCTTTGATATTATCCTTAATAAATAAATTAATGTAAATTTAACTTTTTAATAAATTACTTAATATTTATTTTTAACAATATTTTTTTAATTACAAAAATAAAAATCTGTATCTCAATAGAAAGCTTCCCTACCTATTTTAAAGCTGTTACATTCATATACATCAAACATAAAATATTTACGGTTGTGGTTATTGGAGCTTTTCGGCCGATAATTTCAAGACAAAACACAAGTTTTTCTTTTTCTCCTACGCGTTTCGATGGGTATTTTCCATCTTCCTCAGGGAGGTTGTATATTTTAACATAAAAATATAAACATAAAACAAAACAAACATTAACATATTTAGCAGTGAAAACTTTACACAACCCTTTAACAGACTTTCCACTTACATTCAATGTTAAATAACTTTATAAACATATAGACATTACTGAATATAAATAAACAACACTTAACATTAATTCATTCATCTGCACTGAATCGTCCACTAGCTGATAATACCGTCATGTTAGTTTTGGAAAATCAAACACAATTTACAAAGAGAATAAACATTGCTACAGAACAACAGCTGAACTCTAAAATACGAGCACATGTAACGAAAAGCTTTGACACATTTGGACTAAGATACAACGAGGACTGGTTTGTGAATAACACTGATATAAATGTCCCCCCGGAAAACCGTTGGTTACTGTCATTGGGAAAAAAGTTTGCGCTCCCAGTATCGAGGAAATCATTTTCTCCCATTCACGTGATTGCAGATCTGGAGCAAGGTATTCAAGCAATAGGAGATGACAAAGGAAAAGATACACTAAGATATAATGTGGCAACGAAAACAAATACATTTAAGAACAAGTTAAGAAATAATCAAAAAGAAAAACTCATACTAAAAGTCTACGAAGACACTAAGCATTTTGTTAAAAAGTACAAAGATGTAGCGATTATAACAAACTCAGATAAAGGAAACAAAACAGTTATGATGTACCAGGTGGACTACAAAAACAAAATGGAGCAATTATTGCACGGTAGACAAACATACAAAACAATGAGAACGGATCCAACACACCAATTATTACGGAAAAACAACAACATTGTAAACGACATATATAAACAGGGGAATATCAGTCTTTACTTAAAAAAACAATTAACTTGCACTGCAGCTACAGCCCCAAGACTGCATGGCTTACCAAAAATTCATAAAGAAAGCACTCCACTTAGACCGATATCATCATCAGTGAGTGTGCCATGTTTAAAACTTTCAAAATATTTAGGAAAAGCCCTCAAACATATAATTTCGGACAGTCTTAATGTGCAAAATTCCTTACAACTAAAGCGCAACTTAAAATATATCACGATTGCAGACGATGAAATTTTAATACCGTTGGACGTTGTGTCCCTCTTCACAAATATACCGATTAATTTAGCAATAAATTCGATTATAAAACAGTGGGGTAACCTACAAATGCATACAACAATGACGAAGAAACAATTTCAAACCTGTCTTGAATTCTGCTTGAGGGACAACAATTACTTCACGTATGATTGCACTTTTTACCAACAAGTATATGGTATGCCTATGGGGAATCCTCTTTCGCCCATTGTAGCTGATATAGTTTTAGACAAAATTCTTGACGACAGCATTGCCGAGCTCAAATCAAAGGACATATATATCAAATACATAAACAAATATGTAGATGATATATTCGCAATAATTAAGACTAAAGACGTGGAAGAAATACTAAAAACATTTAATAACCAGCATACAAAAATAAAATTTACAATAGAAAAAGAGAAAAACAATAAGTTGCCCTTCCTAGATATTGAAATCATAAAATCAGACCAAACACTAAAAACTAATTGGTATGCCAAAGCCGTATCGTCATCCAGAATGATAAACTATCATTCGAATCACCCATGGATGCAAAAAAAGAACACGGCCATAAATTTTATAACTAAAGTTTTTCATCTTAGTGAACAGGAGTTCATGAAGACAAACATCCAAAAAATTCGAGATATTTTATACAAGAACGGCTACCCTAATAAACTAATAGACGCGTGGATAACAATAGCCAAAAACAAAGCTAACTGCACGCCAAGCAATACTGAACAGAGAAAAGAACAAGAAAAACTAATATACACAGGCGTGACATACATACCAGGATTAACGGACATCAAAACAATAGGTAGCATCGCACTCAATAACAAAATAAAATTGGCACATAAACCAAATCAAACTTTAAGTACAATATTTACACAAACAAAAGACCAGGCATGCTTAACGAACGAAACGATATCATTTCGTTACGATAATCAACGTTAATAAACGAAACGAAGTCATTTCGTTTCGTTTATTAACGTTAAGAACGACAAATTAACGTTAATTTGACGATCTTAACGTTAATAAACGAAACGAAGTGACTTCGTTTCGTTTATTAGCGTTGATTATCGTAACGAAATGATATCGTTTCGTTCGTTAAGCATGCCTGCAAAAGACAAACTCGACAAAGAACAACAACACAATGTAGTATACCAAATCCAATGTAATGGGAGCGCAGCCGAAAATTGCAAACAAATATACATTGAAACAACAAAGCGATCGCTAGTGGTCCGAATAAATGAATACAGACTTGACGCGAAAAATAAGAAAACAACAACAGCACTATGCGAACATTTAACCAACACAGGACACACAGCGACCTTCGAAAACACGATAATATTAGATATTGAGGGGAAAGAAAGAACACGAATGACGCTGGAAGCATTGAGAATACAACAAAAAATCAGCAATTCTATGAATTATAAAGAAGACGTCAATAACATCAACTGCGCTTACATGACGGCATTATCACCTAGTGGACGTTTCAGTGCAGATGAATGAATTAATGTTAAGTGTTGTTTATTTATATTCAGTAATGTCTATATGTTTACAAAGTTATTTAACATTGAATGTAAGTGGAAAGTCTGTTAAAGAGTTGTGTAAAGTTTTCACTGTTAAATATGTTAATGTTTGTTTTGTTTTATGTTTATATTTTTATGTTAAAATATACAGCCTCCCTGAGGAAGATGGAAAATACCCATCGAAACGCGTGGGAGAAAAAGAAAAACTTGTGTTTTGTCTTGAAATTATCGGCCGAAAAGCTCCAATAACCACAAATTTAACTAAAAATTGGCCCAAATTAATATATATAAAATATTTACAATTTCTATTATTTAATTTCCTAAAAATAAGTGGACTTATCCCTTTTCAAAAAAAAAAAATTATTAATTTTGAAAGTGATTTAAGGCCATTTTAGGTTCTGACACACAGCTTATTTTTCTAGTAAAGTTTACAAAACGTATTACGTTATATACTCTAACATGTTTAAGGTCACAAAGCCATAAAAAAAATTAATTCCACTTAACAATATTTTTGAAACAAATCAAACACAAACTCTTAAATGCCTCAATATAAGAAAAACTGGACTTAAACCACTTTCAAAATAAACGACTCATATATGAAGTATGAAATTAGGTTCTTATTTATTACATACTCGCAAACCTTAATCTGCGGCTTCATCCCCACGGAGAAAATAAAACGTAAAAGTTTGTCAGCTTATACATAAATATAATTAATATTTTCCAAAACTCTCAGTTGAAATAAAGTTAACTGACCTTATGTATAATTGAAGTGGTCATAAAGCCAATTGATCTTATGGCAATTTAAAGTTGTCACAACGCCAATAGTCCTTCTGGTCGTTTGCCTTATGACACCCCACCATACAACGGGCCAAAAAATGTGTCTTTAACGGAGCATTGAGCATTAGTCCTGCAAACAAATAATAACCACTCATTTTTCCATTTCATTACTCATTGTATTTAAGTAATTTTTAATTTTTTTATTTTTAGCGAAATGTTTCGTCGTTCAATAGCCAGCAGCGTACAATCGAGTTCGCGTGAAAATACTTACGAAGAGGTAAGTGTGAGGATGTATTTTGTAAGACGTAGTAGGCAAAAAAAATTATTTCAACCCCGTTAACAATAAAAAATTGTATTCGAGGGAAAACACAAAAGCGGATTGGTATATCAAGAAAATAGCTAAAAATGATTAAATTCAATTAAAAAATACGAATGTGTCTTAGATTTGGTAACTGTGGAATACTTTGGACACCCATTACGGCATAACTTCTAGCTGGTCACGAAACCGCAATTTCTAGTTTTAATAAATACTGCAATACTTCTTTTACTTTCCGCAAAATGGTGAGATTTTTTCAAACTTCTAGTCTTGTCTACGTATCAAAAAAGGATCTTCATATGAAATTTGTCTCAAAATGTGTTAAATTACGTCATTTATTTTCTTTTTTGGCACTCTTGTGCACAAAACAATACAAAAATGTGTACTCTTAATTAAAATATATGTATATACAAGAATGCATAAACGAAGTAGCTACATACATATTTGAGATTTGAATAGAAAACCAGAATGAAATTTCATTAAATTTTCATTTGTTTAGGATTTGTCAAGGAAATGTAATGCGCAGGCGCACAATCCGTAACTTATAGCAGCGAATACAAAAACAGTAGTTGCAATTTTGAATAAATTTAATCAATTATACTCTTCTTTTTTTATTTTCGATAATTAATTGTTTGTCTTGTTTAATTGAAACTTTGCAAGCAAATCTGAAAAACGTGTCGAAAAATTTCGAACATTAGAATGTACAGGATTGCATGAAAATTTCGATTTTGGATTTTGGTTTAATGACTATTGTGGCGAATGTTGACATCACTAGGCTGTTAGTAAATAATCACGCAACAACAAGAACATAAAGCAAGCCACACTGGTGTACATGAATACATCAGTTATCATTTACACTTGTGTACAAGGCAACGAAGAGATACTTCACAAACACAGATGTAGTCATCAGCTGAAGTTGTTACTCACACATACACACGCATATATGTAGCTCAATTACCAAGCAGGAGATAAAGCAGTTCTAGAAGGCGAAATGTCTAGACTTTAGTAGAAATATGCGAATAAAGCGAGGGAGAGTATAAAAGCATCGCAAGCTGAGTAGTCAGTAAGCAGTTTAATTTAAATACGCTGGTGCAAAGTACGTGATATTGAAGTATAATTATACTACTCCCAAGGAGACTAAATAAACACCATATTGCAATACTGAATATTGTAGTGATTTATTCAACAGTTTAGCGAATCGCACTTTAACAGAAGATTTGGAATAAGCGGAATTACCCCTGAATTAGTTACACACAAATTGGTGCTTATCCGATGCAGAGAAGGGAAGTTTGTAGCCGCACTTACCAACAGCGCTTAAGACAGAACTAGTGATAGAACTTTAAAAAAAGTATGGATACCAGTACATATTTAAAACACTCGGATCAAAGTATCGATGCTAGTACTTATACTCAGTAAAAGTTATCGCGTATATTCGATCCAAGTGAGTACTTCTGAACTTTTACCATAAAGAAGATACTTTGTGCTTTTTTTTAAGAGATTTTATATTTTAAATTCGGTAGTAAACAATTAAGCAAGCTTGAGTTCGGGCGAAACCAAATCTTTGCTAGGTTTTTCTTTACAAGTATATACATATGCACTTAAACTTGATATGGACTGCCAAGTCCTGCGAGTCTTCAATAATTGCAGCTAGAGGGATATCCTAAAAATTATCTAAGTGATGATAAGCGTATTTACCCGCAAATTAGTAGATGTTGAGCTTCCTAAACGGCAAGGAGCTGTATATCAGCATCCTAACAACCCGATGGGGTAGCACTAGTTGCGAAGTCGAACCTGGTGAGAATGCTGATATTGCTCTGTTTCGCAAATTAATAGCCGCATCGAGACGTCTAGCTACCAGCATTCAGTATCAGGGAGCTATCGCAAAATGCAAGCACTGTTAAATACGCTCATTCAGAAAATTTTTTTAATTTTTTTGTTGGTATAGAGCTTTTTGGCCGATAAATATAAGACAAACATATTACATTTTTTCTCATTCCTCCTACGAGTTTCGACGCTACTGCGCCTTCTGCAGGGAAATTTTTAAATAAAAACATTTCGAAAAATTGGCTCAAGTAAAGCAGAAAACAAAACGCAAACAAGAATGCACTTGACCAGACCCGACTGCTTTTAAATACGACCATCCGACCATTGTTCCTAGATGGTAAGCTCATTGGTTTTCATCTATGACTCACTGATCTCCTGCATACATTCATAGTTCATATACATTCGTCCTTATTTCAAACGTGACACTATCACATACTTTTCTTTCAATTTCTTCAGCTGCTCATCTATACACCATCTCCTTTAAATCACAGCTCTGTGTCTCTGCTTCACACTCCACAATTGTGTTGCGGCAGCTGAATACCCCCAAGTGGATAATGTTTTCCAATTTCCAATGTCTTAACATTGTTTGTGTAAAATTCCTTCTTTAAATATCTACCTTGTCATTGAACCTTTCAATATTGAATTCCCGCAAATGCTGCTGTGCCACTAAAGGAGCTGTTAATGCATATTTACAAGTAGAACGTTTATACTTTCACATGAGTAATGTGAATGTATGTCGAGCATCCATCTTATGCGTCGGCTGTTTTGCGCATGTCTGGCTGATTACTTGCATAGCCGTCCAAGCACATCTGCTCTGGTGACTCCAAAAATGGAGACAAGCATAGATAATTGCGATTGCTCTTGTTTATATCCAGTTTTTCTTATTATAATTTTTTTTTTTTTTTTAATTTTTAATGTTTACTACACACTATTTTCCCGCTCTTCTTCCTCCTCCGCTTTGGTTTTGGCGCACAAATTGGTATGTGCCGATTGAATGTAGACGAGAACCTTTTATTACACACACTCCATCCATTATGGCTAAATGCTTGGGCGTCTGAGGGTCGGAATATAAAGAAAACAGAACAAGTAAGGAAGGCTAAGTTCGGGTGTAACCGAACATAACATACTCAGTTGAGAGCTATGGAGACAAAATAAGGAAAATCAATCTGGGGTAACCCTGGAATGTGGTTGTATAACATGTGTATCAAATGAAAGGTATTAAAGAGTATTTTAAGAGAGAATAGGCCATAGTTCTATGGATGAACGCCATTTAGGGATATCGCCATAAAGGTAGACCAGGGCTGACTCTAGAATTTGTTTGTACGATATGGGTATCAAATGAAAGGTGTTACTGAGCATTTTAAGAGGCAGTGGGCCTTAGGTCTATCGGTGGACGCCTTTTCGAGATGTCCCCATTAAGGGGGACCAGGGGTGATTCTATAATGTGTTTGTACGATATGGGTATCAAATGAAAGCTGTTAATGAGTATTTTGAAAAGGAGTGATCCTTAGTTCCATAGGTGGACGCCGTTTCGAGATATCGCCATAAAGGTGGACCAGGGGTGTCTCTAGAATGTGTTTGTACGATATGGGAATCAAATGAAAGGTGTTACTGAGCATTTTAAGAGGGAGTGGGCATTAGGTCTATAGGTGGGCGCCTTTTCGAGATATCGCCATTAGGGTGGGCCAGCGGTGGCTCTAGAATGTGTTTGTACGATATGTGCATCAAACGAAAGGTGTTACTGAGCATTTTAAGAGGGAGTGGGCATTAGGTCTATAGGTGGACGCCCTTTCGAGATATCGCCATTAGGGTGGGCCAGGGGTGACTCTAGAATGTTTGTACGATATGGGTATCAAACGAAAGGCGTTACTGAGCATTTTAAGAGGGAGTGGGCATTAGGTCTATAGGTGGACGCCTTTTCGAGATATCGCCATTAGGGTGGGCCAGGGGTGACTCTAGAATGTGTTTGTACGATATGGGTATCAAATGAAAGGTGGTAAGGAGTATTTTAAAAGGGAGTAATCCTTAGTTCTATAGGTGGACGCCTTTTCGAGATATCGCCATAAAGGTGGACCAAGGGTGACTCTAGAATGTTTGTACGATATGGGTATCAAACGAAAGGTGTTACTGAGCATTTTAAGAAGGAGTGGGCATTAGGTCTATAGGTGGACGCCTTTTCGAGATATCGCCATTAGGGTGGGCCAGGGTGACTCTAGAATGTGTTTGTACGATATGGGTATCAAATGAAAGGTGGTAATGAGTATTTTAAAAGGGAGTAATCCTTAGTTCTATAGGTGGACGCCTTTTCGAGATATCGCCATAAAGCTGGACCAAGGGTGACTCTAGAATATTTGTACGGTATGGGTATCAAACGAAAGGTGTTACTGAGCATTTTAAGAGGGAGTGGGCATTAGGTCTATAGGTGGACGCCTTTTCGAGATATCGCCATTAGGGTGGGCCAGGGTGACTCTAGAATGTGTTTGTACGATATGGGTATCAAATGAAAGGTGGTAATGAGTATTTTAAAAGGGAGTAATCCTTAGTTCTATAGGTGGACGCCTTTTCGAGATATCGCCATTAGGGTGGGCCAGGTGTGACTCTAGAATGTTTGTACGATATGGGTATCAAACGAAAGGTGTTACTGAGCATTTTAAGAGGGAGTGGGCATTAGGTCTATAGGTGGACGCCTTTTCGAGATATCGCCATTAGGGTGGGACAGGGGTGACTCTAGAATGTTTGTATGATATGGGTATCAAACGAAAGGTGTTACTGAGCATTTTAAGAGGGAGTGTACATTAGGTCTATAGGTGGACGCCTTTTCGAGATATCGCCATTAGGGTGGGCCAGGGGTGACTCTAGAATGTTTGTACGATATGGGTATCAAACGAAAGGTGTTACTGAGCATTTTAAGAGGGAGTGGACATTAGGTCTATAGGTGGACGCCTTTTCGAGATATCGCCATTAGGGTGGGCCAGGGTGACTCTAGAATGTGTTTGTACGATATGGGTATCAAATGAAAGGTGGTAATGAGTATTTTAAAAGGGAGTAATCCTTAGTTCTATAGGTGGACGCCTTTTCGAAATATCGCCATTAGGGTGGGCCAGGTGTGACTCTAGAATGTTTGTACGATATGGGTATCAAACGAAAGCTGTTACTGAGCATTTTAAGAGGGAGTGGGCATTAGGTCTATAGGTGGACGCCTTTTCGAGATATTGCCATTAGGGTGGGCCAGGGGTGACTCTAGAATGTTTGTACGATATGGGTATCAAACGAAAGGAGTTACTGAGCATTTTAAGAGGGAGTGGACACTAGGTCTATAGGTGGACGCCTTTTCGAGATATCGCCATTAGGGTGGGCCAGGGGTTACTCTAGAATGTTTGTACGATATGGGTATCAAACGAAAGGTGTTACTGAGCATTTTAAGAGAGAGGGGGCATTAGTTCTATAGGTGGACGCCTTTTCGAGATATCGCCATTAGGGTGGGACAGGGGTGACTCTGGTATGTTTTTGTACGATATGGATATCAAATTAAAGGTATTAATGAGGGTTGTAAAAGCGAGTGGCCCTTAGATGTATATGTGAAGGCGTTCTCGTGATATCCACCAAAATGTGGACCAGGTGATCCAGAAAATCATCTGTCGGGTACTGCTAATTTATTTATATATGCAATACCACTAACAGTATTCCTGCCAAGATTCCAAGGGCTGTTGATTTCGCCTTGTAGAACTTTTTCATTTTCTTCTACTTAATATGGTAGGTGTCACACCCATTTTACAAAGATTTTTCCAAAGTTATATTTTGCGTCAACAAACCAATCCAGTTACCATGTTTCATCCCTTTTTTCGTATTTGGTATAGAATTATGGCATTTTTTTCATTTTTCGTAATTTTCGATATCGATAAAGTGGGCGTGGTTATGGTCAGATTTCGCCCATTTTTTATACCAAGAAAAAGTGAGCTCAGGTAAGTACGTGGGCTAAGTTTAGTAAAGATATATCGGATTTTGCTCAAGTTATTGTGTTAATGGCCGAGCGGAAGGACAGACGGTGGACTGTGTATAAAAACTGGGCGTGGCTTCCACCGATTTCGCCCATTTTCACAGAGAACAGTTACCGTCATAGAATCTATGCTCCTACCAAATTTGAGAAGGATTGGTAAATTTTTGTTCGACTTATGGCAATAAAAGTATTCTAGACAAACTAAATGAAAATGGGCGGAGCCACGCCCATTTTCAAATTTTCTTTTATTTTTGTATTTTGTTGCATCATATCATTACTGGAGTTGAATTTTGACTTAATTTACTTATGTACAGTAAAGATATTAAATTTTTTGTTAAAATTTGAATTTAAAAAAATTTTTTTTTAAAAAGTGGGCGTGTTCTTAATCCAATTTTGCTAATTTTTATTTAGCACATATAGAGTAATAGTAGTAACGTTCCTGCCAAATTTCATCATGATATCTTCAACGACTGCCAAATTACAGCTTGCAAAACTTTTAAATTACCTTCTTGTAAAAGTGGGCGGGGCCACGCCCATTGTCCAAAATCTTACTAATTTTCTATTCTGCGTCATAACATCAACCCATCTACCAAGTTTCGTCGCTTTATCTGTCTTTTGTAATGTGTTATCGCACTTTTTCGGTTTTTCGAAATTTTCGATATCGAAAAAGTGGGCGTGGTTATAGTCCGATATCGTTCATTTTAAATAGCGATCTGAGATGAGTGCTCAGGAACCTACATACCAAATTTCATCAAGATACCTCAAAATTTACTCAAGTTATCGTGTTAACGGACGGACGGACGGACGGACATGGCTCAATCAAATTTTTTTTCGATCCTGATTATTTTGATATATGGAAGTCTATATCTATCTCGATTCCTTTATATATGTACAACCAACCGTTATCCAATCAAACTTAATATACTCTGTGAGCTCTGCTCAACTGAGTATAATAATGTGCGCTCATGTAAGGAAATGAATTTGTCGTTTATTTTAATGCCATTGGGTATGTTTGTGAGTATGTGTGTATGTTGATCATTATTTAAGGGCCACAATTACCTAAGGATGGCTGCAAGTACCTGCAGGTTAGAAAACATCTGTCTTTCCATGGTACGTTTGTTCATCATCAAACCAATTCGGGTCAGATCAATGCTTGATCCTCTATTATTATGATATATACACATATAATTATAGATTAGGGTGCACCTTCTTTGTGTGGGGGAATGATTTGAGGGCGCGAACTGCGAGAAGTTGAGAAGGGAACAAGACAGTGGAAAATAGTGATATCTCACAAAACCGTCCGCCATGATCGAATGAACTAATCGCGGGAGCGTCCTAGACATGGAAACGGAAAAACTATTAGGGGAAAGAAACGCTAGGAGGTAAAATTGCATAGTGTCCCTGTGAAAATGGCAGTAATCACTATGAGCTCAAGTCTACCGATAGGAGCAGATCTGCAACTAGAAACTAACAGTGAGGAGTCCTATGCGACAGAGCAATCACTCTAAATTTTTGAAGACCGTTGTTGTAAAGGGAGCTAGCATTGCAATTCCAATTGCCGCCACCGAGAAGATGAACGAAGTGACTAAGCAGTCTTTGACTGTGGCGTTGAAGATGGTAGCAACCCTCATGGGCTCAAGTCTGCCGATAGTTGGTCGTTTGCGGAAATGAACTTACCGTGAGAGCAAACGCAATGCACGGAATTGTTGAGAAATAAATGTCATGCCAAGATCTGTGAGGCAAGCTAACACTGATGGCAACTTTCACACCTCTAAATTTGCAAGGCAGAGCGAAGAAGGGACATGCAAAAGATAGAAACGACGGACCTAGAAACCGGCAAAGTGGAATGAGGAGGAAGTAGTGGCTAGCATTGCGACTCCAGTTGCCCCGTGAAGGGGAACGAATCGACTAAGCAGTTCATGAAATGTCATAGTCCCAGGATCGTAAAGCAGGCTATCTGCGATAAAAATAAATATAAAGCGCGATAACCTCCGCAGAGATTTTAGGCCGAGCTTCTCTTCCAATTTACGTCGTGGTCATTTTTAATTTTTCGTACAAATTGGTGGGACTCCGAACGGCATCTGCGAGAAAAATGAGTTTTCGCTGAGAGCTTTACACGCGGAGTATTGCCAAACACTGCCGAGGGGTGACCCCGCTCAGAAAAATGTTCTTCTAATTGAAAAACCTTGTTTCTAAAATGTTGATGTTGCTTTGCCCGAAGCGTGAGTCCAGGGTCTTCGGTGCGGTAGACGAAGAACGCTACCATCACACCACGAAGGCCGATGACAAACTTACACCTCTAAATTTGCAATGCGGAGCTGAGGAGAGAGAAAGAACGATGTACCTCGAAATCCGCTAAGCGGAGAAAGGGAAAAGTGGTGATAGTATGCCTAGAAGCTGAAGGGAGGTAACAATGGCACTTCAGCTTTCTCGGTGATTCTAAAAAGAGCAAGCATTGCGACCAAAAAGTTAACGAAGAAATGGCAGCAATCAGAGGGATGGTAAAGAGGAGCTAGGTTTATAAGGTGCAACAATAACGCGACCTTGAAATGGCTTAAGTACGTTGTTCCAGACCTCCGGAGGCAAGTTATAAATGTACGGTTTAAGGCGGTTAATATAGAACTGATCGCCACTATAACAAAGGTCATGCCTAGAGGGCTAAGAATATTTCAGCAGTAAGGCCTACCTTTCGTACGATGCGACTATAATCTACAGACCCTAAAATGCAAGGGGTGAGACAAAACATTCCCTCACCTGTAGTAACAGAACGTGTTAGTACTGCATTCCAAAACCTTCGTGGAATGTTTTTGGCCAAGGTATGGGTCCCAAGTGTATTGAGTTTGGAAGACCCTTTGAACATTTTGCAACAATCAACTCGAACAAATCGACCACGGAAGAGGGTCCGGAACACATCCTCCAAAAGAACATGAAGGCGGGGGGATTTTTTGTGTGGTGTAAGTGGCTTTACCTACTCAATCATCATTTCCTGCGCTCGGAGAGAATTCAAGTCTAACAAGTGAAAAAGAAAATGAAGGTGAGGAGTATAAAAAATAGTATATGTAACGATATGTGAGTAGGAAGTTGAAAGGAAGAGTAAAAGGAAGAAACAGCGAAAGAGGAGTAGAAGGAAGTGGAAGGTAAGGAATGAGATGTAGCTAAAGACTAAGATGTAGATGAAGACTGAGATATAGATGAGGGTGAGGATGTAGACGTAGGTGTAGATGTAGATGTAGATGTAGATGTAGATGGAGATGAAGATGAAGATGAAGAAGAGAGAGCCAAAGGGAAGAAGTGGAAGAGAAAGGGGAAGGAGGGCGGAGGAAAAGAGTAGCGAAGAAGGAAAGCACGACAATTTTTTTGCACACAAGTCGTATTTCGGGTAGGAAAACGATGGCCGTCTTTTCAAGAGCTTAATAAAACAAAAATAAATATTTTAATAATAACATAATTAATAAAAATCCTAAGACTTCAATGCCATTAAAGAGAAATTCAAAGAAACCGAGCACGAGTCTGCGCGTGCGCGCCAAATTAAACCAAATTAAATTAATCAGACTAGATTCTCAGCCACGGCTTCCAACAACACCGGTACGACCAGTAAAGCGTCTTAGAAATGTGTGATACATTATAGCAAAAAAAAATTAACGCAGCTGTCTCCGTAAAATAAATGCATTAGGGTGAGTGTGTGTATGCAATTCTAAAAAATAAAACAAGTAAAGGTGTCTAAGTTCGGGTGTAACCGAACATTTTATACTCAGCGTGAACTTTAATTGTACATTTCATTTCTCATAAATTACTTTTCTGCATAGCACGTGGCACCGCCCGTTTCAAAAAAAAATTCTCCCCATTTCCTCTTACAACAAAACTTGATAAGTGAAATATCATTGATTCGAAACTATTTTTTGCTAAGTTATAGCTAATTATTTTCGTCTACGACCCTTTTAAAAATCTTTTATATAAAAGTGGTCGTGGTCCTTAACCGATTCGTTAATTTTTCTTCAAAGCATTCCTTATAGCAAAGGCAACCTCTCTGCCGAATTTTGTTACGATAGGTTTAACGATTTTTTTTTTTTTTGCTAGCAAGAAGCATGACCAGCCGAGCTGCAACTGAGTTTGTGATACAGGAAACTAGCATTGACACAACAGCAATTATGAATTACTTTAAACTGAAAACAATTAAAGCTGATGATGCGTTGACCACAAGCTCCAACAAATTTAGCACTGAATTGCACGTTGCAACCAACTCAAACGCATTTAACGCTCGAGCATTTGTTGCAAGTGTTTACATTCCTACCTACTTCGAGAAGCAGTGACAGCAACGCATAGTTGTAAATGCTACATCTGCTTTTTCGTTGCGTTATGTTTCTTGGTTGATGTTGTTGTTGTTCTTTTTAATTTCATAAAATTGCAAATAATTTCTATTGCTGCATTGCGTTGCCTGAAAAATGCACTACTTTCTGTTTTCCTTTTATATCATTTAATTATAATTTGTTTTTTATCATTACAATTCATTATTGCCCCACATCATCACTCCCTAGGCAAGTTAATAGCTTCAAAGTTGCTCTGCAATTTCGAAGAATCACTCTTGCCAATAAATGCTACTTTGGACTAGGTAGGCAATTGAAAAGTAAAGTCCTCCCTCGGCAACGAAAATCATACTCTACAAGTCACTTATCGTACCCGTCCTGCTATACGGTGCAGAAGCATGGACCATGACAACATCAGATGAAACGGCTCTGGGAGTGTTCGAGAGAAAAGTTCTTCGAAATATTTATGGACCTCTACGCGTTGGTGATGGCGCGTACCGAAGAAGATTTAACGATGATCTGTATGAGCTATACGCAGACGTCAACATAGTCCAGCGAATTAAAACGCAGCGGCTGCGCTGGCTAGGACATGTTATGCGAATGAAAGATGACGTTCCGGCCAAGAAAGTGTTTCTATCGGCCCGCCTAAGGAAGCAGAGGTAGAGGGCGGCCCCCACTCCGTTGGAAGGAACAGGTTGAAAACGATTTAAACTCCCTTGGTGTGACTAATTGGCGCCGGTTGGCAGAGAGAAGAAGCAACTGGCGCGCCTTGTTGGACGGCCATAACCGTTTAAACGGTTAAGCGCCGATTAAGTAAGTAAGTAAGTACGTAACATCCCAAAACAGCCCCAAAAACTACACAAAAGCTGTCCCTAAATACTCTTGAAGTGATTCTTAAATAGTTCCGAAAATTCTCACGGAATGATTGTGAAGTTTTCCCGAAATTTTATTAAACATCAAACCGCACTGATCCTGAAGGTAATCTCAAACGTTCACGGAACAGTGCCGAAATAGTTAAAATGTTTATTGAATAATCTGTTATGTCTTCTTCCTATGGAAAGAAACAATGAGTCCCCGTTTTACTGTATGCATCGATGTATCTTCGTTTTAATGAAAAAAAGATAAATTCCGTTCTTACGGCCCCCAAGCGAAAATCCTTTTCGGAACTAGAGCATATTATCCCTTGCAGCTAAAATATTTTAACGTAGGGAGATGGATATAATCAAATATTTATTTAATTAATAGGCGATATATTCAGTGAACCTTTGACCTATTCCACATTGTTGCTGTTGTTGTTGTTGTAGCAGTACTTCGCCCCATCTAATATGTGCGACCAATAACAAATTGTCATCAATGTCCTCTAACGGGAGTCCAAGGAAACTTGCTGTTTCAACAGTGGTGCACCATAATGAGAAGAGTGTTATAGTAACCCCATTCCACATTGTTCGTACAATATTGCAACGAATTTTGGGGAGTTTCTGATATTTTGCACTTGCGCTGAACTGTCGAATAAATAACTCCAATATTCACTATTCCAAAATGGTCTTCATTTAGACAACTTTGGGAGTAAGGTCTAGACTTTTCACGAACATGGAACAGTTGTATCGCATACTTGGTTATTTAGCTATATGCGTGTGTATGTGTGAGTAACAACTTCTGCTATTAGCTGATAACTACATATGTGTATATAAGATAATCTCTTTGCTTGAAGCTGCTGGTTATGTGTTTGGAATATTCTTCGACACCTTCTATGTAAGTGTGGCTACTTGCTGTTCTTGTTGTTGTGATTATTTACTAACAGTATAGTGATGCTTATATCCGCCACAATATTTTTCATGGTATTATGCTCCATTAATAGAAAATAGATTTCCAAATCCGTTGACCCCATTCATTTTGAGGTTAATTGGCACAGGCTTTGCAACTTCGCTAGTTATTTAAATCAAATATATGTAAATATGTTTCTACAAAAGTATAAAGAAATGCGTGGGTTTCTATAAGATGTTATTCTCATATAAATCGCACGCATAAATACACGAAATAGCGAAAGGGGGGACTCTTACGCTAAGCTTGAATATTGAAAAGATTTACAAAACTATGCGTGGGATTTTCAGGTATTTTGTTACTTTTTATTACCACCAAATTTTCTTTTGTTGTTTTTGTTGCATATACATACTATAAAAAAGTTAAATATTTCATAAACATTCATTTAGATTCATTGCTTACTGAAAGATGTAAAGTCGAAAGTTCTCAGCATTTTAATTTCTATTTGCTCCAAACTTTTTCTTCGTCTCTTTTTACTTTTTTCGTTTACAATCAAAAACAACTGTTTTTGTTGTTGTTGCATGTTAAGCTAAAGGTCGCCGCTTTCTGTTTTCAAGGTTTTTATTGACAATTGTTAGAAAAATTACAAAGCTTATGTTTAGAATACTAATTACGCTAAGCCCTGAATCAGTTTTGGGATCAAAGTACTAGAACGTTGAAATGTATTTTTGGGTTTCCCACATATCAAAATGGGAATAAGTGATATCAAGTTGGATAGTATCAAGCGTTTTTGTTTTATTTGTTAAATTTTTCTTTTTAATATTTTTTATTGCTTATCAGCAGTGGCGTTTTCTTATACTGGGAAGTCGGGGCGTTAGGAAATTGTTGCCAACTTAAATATTTTTAAAACGCTAAGATTGAAACAAAATGACTCATTTCGAGCTGGTTCCATTATTCTGCATCTATTTAAACTCATCCTAAGTCTTCCATATCCATAGACGTCCCAATCCGTTTGGGAGAAATCAAAAGGAGATAGGCGTTGCATATGTTCCATCAAGTAGGAAACGCATGGACAAGAGCGCGGGGCTGTAAAATTTCTAAGATCGAAGACCAAAGTGGCTCATGTCTCTGAAGAGAGAAGAATTAAAGCTCATTATGGGCATACTGACTGGCCGCTGCCTTCTGGCGTCTTACTTACTTACTTACCTAATTGGCTCTTAACCGTTTAAACGGTTATGGTCTCCACCAAGGCGCGCCAGTCGCTCCTTCGCTCCGCCAACCGGCGCCAATTGGTCACACCTCTGCCTCCATAGGCGGGTTCCGATAGAAACACTTTCTTGGCCGGAGCATCATCTTTCATTCGCATAACATGGCCCAGCCAGCGCAGCCACTGCGTTTTAATTCGCTTGACTATGTGGATGTCTGCATATAGCTCGTACAGCTCATCATTAAATCTTCTTCGGTACTCGCCATCGCCAACGCGTAGAGGTCCATAAATCTTTCGAAGAACTTTTCTCTCTCAAAGCCGCTTCATCTGATGTTGTCATGCTTCTGCCCATATAGCAAGACGGGTACGATAAGTAACTTGTAGAGTATGATTTTCGTTCGCCGAGAGAGGACTATACTTTTCAATTGCCTACCTAGTCCAAAGTAGCATTTATTGGAAAGATTGATTTTTCGCTGGATTTCAGTGCTGATATTGTTGTTAGTGTTGATGCTGATTCCCAAAAAAACGAAGTCTTTTACTATTTCGAAATTATGGCTGCCAACAGTAGCGTGGTTGCCAAGGCGCGTATGCGCTGACTATTTGCTCGACGACAGCAGGTACTTCGTTTTGTCCTCATTCACCATCAAACACATCTTAACCTCAGTAACGGCAAGTGTAGGGAGTGTGATCTGCTGGAAGAAACGATAGAGCACGTTTTGTTTTCGTGTACTGCGCTCGCCACGTTAAGGCTCCAGCTATTAGGGGCGTCAGTGTTGCCAGATATTGAGGCAGCAATTAAGCTGGGTCCTAGAAAAGTGCGTGTATTTGCCAAGAGAACGGAGTTAGTCTATCACATATGTCCTGGCACCTGATTTTGGTTCTTCCGTTTGGTCGTCAAACAAAGTTTGGTAATACTATGGACACAATCAGTCTATGTGAGGTCTTTATTGACCGGCCAGTTCCACCTAACCTAACCTTCCATATCCTACAACACTTGGATCTTTTCGATATTTTCTTTTCACGATAGTTAAAAGTTGCTGCATCTTGTTGTGGTTGTAACAGTGCTTCACCCAATACAATAGGTACCATCACGCACAATTAGTCATCGATATCCTCTAACGGAAGTCCAAAGAAACTTGCAGTTTCAACAGGGTTAGACCTAAGGGACATGGGCGTTGGTTCCACACTTTTATTTAAAAAATGGTGGTGCCACGTGGAAACACATTACGGACAGGACATACATTGCCTATTTGTTGTTGTTGTTGTTGTTGTAGCGTTAAAGACACTCCCCGAAGGCCTTGGGGAGTGTTATTGATGTTGATGGTCATTTGCCGGATGCAGATCCGGTACGTTCCGGTAACAAGCGTCTTTAAGGTACTAGCCCGACCCTCTCGGGAACGATTTGGTATTGCCTTCTCGACCATACCGCCTTCCCACCCCCTAGATCTATCAGGAGTTCGGGGTCGCCAGAGCCTCGGCTGCTAATGAAACAGGATTCGCCACGGTTCGGTGAGCTTGACAATTGGGTTGGAGAAGCTGTATGTTGCGATGGCAACCCCTTGCCCTGCTATCAATTTGTCATTTTAGTCGCCTCTTACCGACAGGCATACCTACCGCGGGTATATTATAAGCCCCCTAACCCGTTGGGAACATTGCCTTTATCGGGGCTGATTCTGTATAAGAGTTTAACCTATTACAGTACCCAGATTGCAGTAGTGCCAGGAAGTCGTGTCTCCATGGGAAATCTGCTTTCCGCAATTGCAGGCTCCGAGTATTTGACATTGAGAACTGGTTCCGCCGAGCATTTATCGGCATAGAACTTTTGCGCATTTTTGTTGATATATCTGAGAACTGTATTAGCTCTTTTGGTTCAAACGACTGATGTCTTGTGTGCCAGATTTCTTCATAGAACTTACGGGAAGCGGTGCCTCCTCAATCAGATATTTGTTAGTATGTCCAGATTTCTGAGTATTTAACAGAAACTGTTTGTTGGGCACTTCGTTATTTTTTATTTTTTTGTTTACGGGGAGTATTTCTGCCTCACTGTGCGACATAATAAGCAGTTCTAAGCGCGTTGTTTTGACAGGTCTGCCGTTTTCGCCAGCGTGTTTCTTTCAAGCTCGGTAATCATAGCGGAGACGCGTAGCATACAAATGGCTGGTCAATTGCGTTAGTAGCTATGAGTGTTTCTTTGTCTTTTCCCCAAGTGCTGCCAGCGACTTTAAGTACAATTGCGGCTACATGCTCGCCAAAATGCAGGTCATTGTCGAATCTAACTCCCAGTTTTTCTGGATGTCTTGGACAGTAATGCCATCGATTTTTATGTCCAATAATTTCGACACTTGTGTCATCCACATCGTGAATATGGTCGCTGAGTACTTCGTCGGCAATAGTGCCGAGTTTTGCAAAGAGAAAAAACTGTAAATACTAGGGAGATATTGTTAATTTTACAGCATAGCTCATCGGTAGAAAAGCAGGACCTGTTGCCCTTATCGTGCAGTCATTGGCGTAGGAAAACTACGGCAGCCGGTTCTGTGTACCACAGCGTCTCGAGATTTTTTCCGACCAAGAGCTGTCAGGGTTACACTGAAATCACCATTTAATCTTGTGATGGTTGTTGCTGTTTTGGCTGCCCGAACGTTTGAGTTTCCAAAACGTGATGATATTATCTCGAAAATATTTCTGACATTATGCGGGAGTTGCACCGAATCATTCAGAAATTGTTTTGGAACTATAGAAATGATTTCGGAAATAGCCCCAAACAATCCCGAAATTGCACCGAAAACATTGTTTCGAAATGGTGCCGGAACAGTCCTACAATTATCAAAAGACGATCACAAAAGTATTCCGTACTCAACCTAAAATAATGTTAACAAAATTTTCTCAAGGTTCAGATGTAAATGTGTGCATTCCCCTTAACGGTGGCACTAAGTGTGTTACCATTGCCTTGTTAAAGGCCATTTCAATCAACTTATCACAGGCCTACCCCCAGCTTGGGTAGGCAATTTTTCTTATCTCCCCTAGAGTGTTAGGTTGAATATTAGTGACACTAAGTGGTACTCACATCACTAATCTGAAACTAAGTAAATAAAGCCACAACAACAATAAAGCAAGCTGCCACACTTGTATGTACGTAAACAAATTAATCATTTTGTCTACACATATGTATGTCACTACAAGCAGCGGAGAGAAACGCACAAACACATGCATATTTCTGAGATACTCCCAAAAGTAGGCAATCATCGATCGAAGTATCACTCACATATACACGCGCATATGAGAAGCTATAACGTGCGTCTGTAGTTATAGCTGGTAAACAAATTGTAAATTCTAGAAACGCCTAGAAATATGCAAACGAGGAAACCGAAGAGTATAAAAGCAACCCCAGCTGAGGCATGGCAATCAGTTTGCTTTAAGCACTCTATCTATTCAGAAGTAGAAGTGTTATTGTGAAAGTAGGCTAATAAAGACCATGTTGCATTATTGAATATTTGAGTCATTTATTCAACAGTTTAGTGATTCGAACGTTAGCAGAAGGCTGCAAATAAGCGGAATTGCACTAAATTCGTTACATTATGTTTTTCTAAGAGAAAGTGAGGCAGCCACCGTGGTGTGATTGGTAGCGTGCGCCGACCACACGGTATGACTTGGGTTCACACCCCGGCCAAGCAACATCAAAATTTTATAAATAATTTTTTCAATGAGAAGAAAATTTTTCTAAGCCGGGTCGCCCCTCGACAGTGTTTGGCAAGCGCTCCGAATGTATTTCTGCCATGAAAAGCTCACAGTGAAAACTGATCTGCCTTGCAGATGCCGTTCGGAGTCGTCATATAAGGTTTCACCGAAATTCGAACCGCGAATCACACGGTGAAACTGCAGTTGCCTTAACCACTAGGCTATCCTGCCTGTATTTGTTTCCTTGCTTAATTCAGTTTATCTCATTCCCACACTAACAACACAATTGAGACATTCTGTCTCTATATTAATTTGTGTTCCTTTCTTTCTATTCAGTTTCACTTAGAAAAACATAATTCTTGAATATACAATTATTATACCGGTGTTAAGCTCATAAATTCTTAAATAATATATATATTTTATTTTATTTGCGTGAAAATACTGTTGTATGGAACCTTACATTTGAGTCCAGTTAGAGAACCACAAGTTGTTATTTAAATTTTATCAACTTAAGTAATAGCATTTTTTGCTTTATAAAAAATTCTTTTTTTTTTGCTGAGTATGCTATGATTCTCGAGTTGAGCCACCGTTTCGAAGCAACTCTTGAGATTTTAGAAGTATGCCCAGTTATCAACATGAGCTCTAATGGTACTGAAGCCCAAATGCTGGTTGGGTATATTCGACGCCATTTCGAACGAACGCAAATAACTGAGAGGTTAACTAGAGTTTAACCCTGCCAGATCGGCCTCTTAAGCTCAGCTTACACTTCAGTGAAAGTAGACTGAAACCTTGCAGAATAACTTTAAGCGTAGTTTAACTGACAAACTGAGTTGAACTTGTAGTGAAAAATCGGGCCTTAGACATTTGGTGTCAACCCCACAGTCGTTCAACATCAATACGCCACTGGAAAATTTTTGAATCAAACTTTTTCGCCTTTCACCTCTTTTCTGACTTTAAAGTGACACAGACATATACTTACATAGTTAATATATAATTACCAAATTGTTTCTTAGATTAGTGTTATTATTTCTTTATTTTCAAATCAGCATACAAATTTCCTTTTTTCTCTCTTTTGTCACACTACTAAAAAGTCACGCTTTATGCGTTTATATGAAAAAATCACATTTCTTTTGTTCGAAAATATGATACTACTTATTAATTACCATAAAATGTACTCACACACTTCTCTTTTTCAATTGAAACGTTTAGAAAAAGAATTTTCACACAATTTTAATAAACAAATTTGTCACATTAATAAGGCAATAAAAAAGGAGGTGTTGTTAATAAATGTAATAAAATAGTTTAATTATGCTGGAATTGTTTTCAATAAGAGTGGGAGTGCGCTGTCAAAAAATAAATGTAACTGTAAATAAAATTATACGAAATTATTTTATTAGTAAGAGCCAATTACTTCATTACTGGCAGATTTGTGGTGGGAAATTATCGACAGTGAGCATTATCGATATTAATAACGATATTCCAACTCATGATTCAACTACTAGAGGTTTGTTCTCCAATGATATAAGTGCTTCGACACTCCCAAATTTAAGAAGTAAGGAAGGCTGACTTCGGGTGTAACCGAACATTACCCAGCTGAGAGCTTTGGAAAGAAAATAAGTGAAAATAACCATGTAGGAAAATGAACCTAGGGTAACCCTGGAATGCGTTTGTATGACATGGGTATCAAATGGAAGGTATTAAAGAGTATTTTAAAAGGGAGTGGGCCATAGTTCTATAGGTGGACGCCATTTCGGGATGTCGCCATAAAGGTGGACCAGGGGTGACTCTAGAATTTGTTTGTATGATATGGGTATCAAATTAAAGTTATTAATGAGAGTTTTAAAAGGGAGTGGATCTTAGTTGTATATGTGAAGGCGTTTTCGAGATATGGACCAAAATGTGGACCAGAGTGACCACGAACAGTATTCCTGCCATGATTCCAAGGGCTTTTGATTTGATTTTCATTTTCTCCTACATAATATGGTTTAATAAGGTTTTTTCTAAAGTTATGTACATTTTCCGTCCAATCCAGCTACCATGTTTCATCCCTTTTTTCTTATTTGGATAGAATTATGGCATTTTTCAATTTTTCGAAATTTTCGATATCGAAAAAGTGGGCGTGGTCATATTTGGATTTCGCCCATTTTTAATACCAAGATAAAGTGAGTTCGAATAAGTACGTGAACTAAGTTTAGTAAAGATATATCGATTTTTGCTCAAGTTATCGTGTTAACGGCCGAGGGGAAGGACAGACGGTCGAAAGCATGACACAAAAAATGGAGGTAATTCCATTTAGTGTGACGTTAGCCACTTGACTTTTGCGGGGACAATGACAATTTCACCAAAAACAAGCTACCAGATTGAAAAATGTTACGAATTTTTCTAATTTTGATGGATTTCATATTAACAAATACGACTAAATTACTTTCATAGTTATTTTAAATAAAAAAAAACATCAGAAATGAGCCCCATGCCTTGAAAATATTTTAGTACGAAATATCAGCCTAGAAAAGAAGGTTTTTAATAAGTTTTCGAGCTCCCGAAAATTGTTTTGGTGGAAGAAACATGGATCGAAGTATGCAAAGCAAGGGAATATAGCCTTCTTAAGTGTCCGTACGTTTGCTCAGAATATTTTGACAAAACATACACGTTTGCCAATTGCTTGCTCAAAGGAGGTCCTTATAAACCGACACCGCAATTTCTTGATAAGCCCTCATTTTTTATTTTTTTATTTATAGTATAATTCAAGCGTTGCGTATTAGGAGGGAATTGTTAAACCATTTTTTAGGGAGAACATTACCTTGTAGCTGTGCACAGCCACTAGTTATGAGAGTGTTTTTGCCCGTTGTACCAGGGGTCACATTGGAGCAGCACCGCGTATACACGTTCTGTGCCCTTTTAGCTTTGAAATAGATGTGCAGACTTTGGAGGTACACTTTTTCTCCACATGCCGTGAGAAATATCCACTGTAGGGGCATGGTAATTGAGCCATGCTAGAACAACAGGATTTTTCGTGTATTTTTTTTTTCTGTCTAGGGGTCAAGGTGCCATAAAGATATGAGTCATTAACAAGTGTATGAGTCGTTATCCACTATTTTTCAATAAAATTGCATATTTTACTGTATTCTCAATCGATATATATGCACATAAATCGTGCTAAAGCATATTATTATTGTCTCAGGTGACCATTGCGTTTTCATCCTAAAGGAAATTTCCCTCTCGAAAAACCACAATTTCGCCTTAAACAGTAACGGTATGGCAACGCTTCTTGCAAAACAACAAACATTATGAAACTTCAAAAATCCCCAAATACGCCAAAAAATTTTGAGTGGAACTACCTTCTTTTTTGTATCATGGTCGAAAGTGTATAAAAACTGGGCGTGGCTTCAACCGATTTCGCCCATTTTTACAGAAAACAGTTATCGTCACAGAAACTATGCCCTTAAGAAATTTCACAAGGATTGGTAAATTTTTGTTCGACTTATGGCATTAAAAGTATTCGAGAAAAATTAAGGGAAAAAGGGCGGTGCCACGCCCATTTTGGATTTTCCCTTTAATTTTATTTTTGTATTTTGTTGCACCATATCGTTACTGGAGATGAATTTTGAAATAATTTACTTATATACTGTAAAGATATTAAATTTTTTCTTAAAATCTGACTTTTAAATTTTTTTTAAACGTGGAAGTGTTCGTCATCCGATGTTAAAATTTTTTTAGCACACATATAGTAATAGGAGTAACGTTCCTGCCAAATCATCATCATCATGATATCCTCAACGACTGCTAAATTAAAACTTACAAAACTTTTAAATTACCTTCTTTTAAAAGTGGGCGGTCCCACGCCCGTTGTCCTAAATTTTATTAATTTTCTATTCTGCGTCATAAGGTCAACCCACCTTCCAAGTTTAATAGCTTTATCCGTCTTTGGTAATGAATTATCGCACTTTTTCGGTTTTTCGAAGTTTTAGATATCAACAAAGTGGGCGTGGTTATAGTCCGATTTCGTTCATTTTAAATAGCGATCTGAGATGAGTGCCCAGGAACCTACATAGCAAATTTCATTAAGATAGCGCAAAATGTACTCAAGTTATCGTGTTACGGACGTACGGACGGACGGACGGACGGACGTGGCTAAATGAATTTCTTTTTTCGCCCAGAAATTTTTGATATATAGAAGTCTATATCTATCTCGATTAGTTTATGCCGCTACGGGGTACCGTTATGCGAACAAAGTTAATATACTCTGTGAGCTCTGCTCAGGTGAGTATAAAAATTTTAACAGGTTGCTTTTACGAAGTAAAGAAAACGGGGAATAATTCAATCCCCTTCTGCGAAAACTGTAGTAGAAAAGTACCTTTAGTAGTATATTAGTAGTGATAATAAATTTGTAAAAGCCAACAGGTTATGGTGCAAATAATTAATTTTTTACTAAATATTTCGTGTATCGATAAAGAGTTATTTTGGTTTTGTAATTTTTTCAGAATTTGTTTGAAGAATGCCGTACGTCAGAATTTTTTTTGAAAAATATGCTTTCTCAAAATTTAAAAAAAAACTCTCTATCTGAGCATAAGTTCAATACAATTTGACATAAGAGGGAGTTAATGAAAAGCATTCTGAGATAAGGCGTTCTTCAACCTAATTCTGATATAGGGTGTTTTTGTGGCAAATCCTGAAGTGAGAAATTTTTGAAAAATATTTTGGGATAGAACGATTTCGAATTGGCAGCCGACATGGGGTGATACTCTACTCAGCAGCCGCAATGAATTGACACAAGAAAATAAATGAAATTCCCCTATTGTCTTAGAACTTTATATTCGGGCCTTGACTTTGACAGAAGAGTAAAGCTTTTGTGCGGTCCTGCTATACAGAGGGTAATTACGTTTTTATTCTGAAAGTTCGGAAAGCTCTTTTCCGTTTAAATAGTCATGGAAGTTTTCCGGATAAGCCGCTAATTTAAAAATAAATTCATCATAAAATTAAAACAATTAAGGAAGTCTAAGGTCGAATGAAACCGAACATTACATACCAAGCTGCATATTAGAAATGCTGTTGTTTTTTGTTTCTTGTGCTTAATACTGTTACAAGGCTGCGCAATAATACATATACATATGGTTCTATTCTGAACAAATTTTTCTTCGAGTTATGGCTCCCGAAACATAGATAATTGCTTAGTCATAAAAGGGGCGGTGCTACGCCCATATTTTAAAATTTGAAGTTTTTCCTATTTATTGTTATAAATTCACTTGGGAAATGAAATACCATTGATATAAATCTCTGCAAAGATATAACTTATTTTATTCGTCCACGACCCTTTTAAAAATCTTTTATATAAAAGTGGGCGTGGTCCTTAACCGATTTCGTTAATTTTTCTTCAAAGCATTCCCTATAGTAAAGGCAACCTCTCTGCCGAATTTTGTTAAGACAGATTTAACGATTGTTAAGTTATGATTAATAATATTTGTAAAATTGATGTTATCAAAGGTGGGCGGTGCCACGCCCATTTTCAAACTTTTTTTCAAATTTTTATCAAGAGTCTCAATATAAGTCCACACGTCAAATTTCAACATTCTAGGTGTATTATTTACTAAATAATCAAGTTGTATTTGTTTTCCAAAATATAATATATATAAAAAATGGGCGTATTTATCATCCGATTTCGCTCATTTGCACCATAAATCAATTATGGGTCCAGATAAGCTCGTGTACCAAATTTGGTGAAGATATCTCAATATTTACTCAAGGTATCGTGTTAACAGATAGACGGACATGGCTCAATCAAATTGTTTTTCGATACTGATGATTTTGACATATGGAAGTCTATATCTATCTCGATTCCTTTATACCTGTAAAACCAACCGTTATCCAATCAAAGTTATAATACCCTGTGTACAAGAACAATTGGTTATAAAAATTGTTCTACGCAATTATGCAGTTCAGTACTTATCGCGTATTTGTGAGCTGTTTGCTTCCTATTTCTACTACTAATATTTTTCGAAAAATCGGAAAGAAACAACACAGTTAAGGGATGTCAATTATACTTGGGAGCAAAATGTTTGCAAATGTCAAAAAATTTGTCAGCCGAACAAACCTCTTGTGATTGAATCATGATTCCCACTCAAAACTTAAATTATAACGTATAAGTTAAATACAAATATGACGTAAACAAAAATTAGCGGTAAGTACGTGAATTGATAACAAAAATCAAGATTCGATAAATGCCAATGACTCACACGCACAGTGGTCCAAACGCTCAATTTAGCCAGAAAATAGTCATAACTTAGTTTTCCGTGAATGGATTGAAATGAAATTTCGCAGATTCAAGGATCTAATTTCAATAAAGAATCGAGCGGAAATGAATGAATTCGGTAAAAAGTAAGTGAATTTTTTATATGGGAAATATACATATAATACTTCGCTCCATATAAAGTTAACGTTTATTAAAACATACTTAACTTAGCAGGCAGCTTAAATTCAAATATCGCAGCATACAAGCAGCTTGTTTTCACGCTGCGAAAGGCTGCTTTGAAGTGAACGAAAATATGATGAGCGGCGGTTCTCTTAGCGTGAGTCTTAGCCAGGATCTAACACATCGTGAATATCTGGTCAATTGTATATATAGCCGTACTGATAAAGTCCAATCAGTTTGTTAACTATGGGCTTCAGCCTTTCGACCAGTACGCCAAATTTAACCTTAGTCGCGATATTAAGAAGGCTGAGTCTGCGGTAATTGGTGCGGTGTGCGGGATCGCCTTCTTGTGGAGCAGAGTATGCCCGCTACCAATATATTGAATGAGTTGAAGCCTCAGTAAGGTGCCGTGTGGATACATTTTGATACTAAAATGTTTGACCTTGAGTTACAATCCTGCTCAATAAATAACAGAAGAGATTTACGCCGTCAAAACAACATACTTAACGACCACAGCTTACAAACTCGTCTCGTTCCCAATTGGAAATCCTTTTGAGTTTTATCAAAAAAATGATAACAATTGGATTATTATTATTATATTTCTTTTATTCACTGGTGTTCGTTACCGGTGAAATCCAATATAATGACAAGTAATTGATGTCTTTCACTCCGAACCTTTCTCAAACAATACAACTTTTTTCTCAAAAAACGCTGCTGTAGGTAAACCATTTATCCCATAACTATTTGAAATTTATTTTCTTATCGTCAACAAATATTTACCTACATTCCAGCCGCACAGTATTCCAAATAAAACCTGTCAGCATCTCGCATGCTTCAAGCGGCTCACCACCGTTGCATGCTAATTCAATATTAACATTTACTTTCAACGCCTACAAATGACCTTCTGCATTTTCATTCTCGTATTTATACTCAGCGTACTTTGCACACAGAGTGTATTAACTTTGATTGGATAACGGTTGGTTATACAGGTATAAAGGAATCGAGATGGATATAGACTTCCATTTATCAAAATCATCAGCATCGAAAAAAATTTGATTAAGCCATGTCCGTACGTCTGTCCGTCGCTCTGTCCGCCCGTTAACACGATAGCTTAAGCAAATTTTGGAATATCTTCACCAAACTTCGTATAAGGGCTTATCTGAAGCCTGAATAGATTGGTGTTGAACATGAGTGAATTCAGATGATAGCCACGCCCACTTTTTATATATATAACATTTTGGAAAACACAAAAACCGGATTATTTCGTAAATAATACACATAGAATGTTGAATTTTGCAGATAGATTGACTTTGCTATAAGGAATGCTTCGAAGAAAAATTTACGAAATCGGTTAAGGACCATGCCCACTTTTATATAAAAGATTTTTAAAGGGGTCGTGGACGAATAAAATAAGCTATATCTTTGCCAAAAAGAGCTTTATATCAATGGTATTTCTTTTCCCAATTGCAATTATAATAAATAATAGTTTAAAAAACTAAAAAAACACGATTTTATAGCTAACCGAACTAAAAAATAGAAAATAATTTTGAATTAAAAAGAGTTTATTTAACAGTAGTAGAAGGTCAAACAATCATTTACAGTTAATCACCTCAAAATAAAATTATAATAAAATTTAAGTTATTAACAGAATAATGTAATTCAGATTAAAAATCGTGGGGTGCATTTGACTACATTTCATATCTTTCCTCTCAGATAGTTGCCAATAGAATGATTGTAACATTCAATATCAAGCACCCGACGCTTTTTACTTTGAATTAAATTATTCTGTTAGTAACTCAAATTTTATTATAATTTTATTTTGAGGTGATTAACTATAAATGATTGTTTGACCTTCTACTACTGTTATATAAACTCTTTTTAATTGAAAATTATTTTCTATTTTTTAGTTCGGTTAGCTATGAATGCGTGGTTTTTTACTTTCTTTAACTTATAATTTATTTTTAATTTTTGGTTCAAGTAATTTTAATAGTTTTAGTCGAGAGTGATGAAACCTCGAAACGCCAGCGGTCCATGCATGAATCCAACCCCACGGCACCGAAAAGGGCCCAGACGCAGGGAGACAGACGAGAGCAGCAGGGAGATAGACGAGAGCAGCGAAGATGGCAGGACCCCGAAACAATAGTGGAAGTGGATCGAGGCCGCGCTCGCTACGGTGGGCGTTAAGGTTAAGAAAGACAACCCTGGTCCACCGCCATCTTACACCGATGCAGGGTGGTTCCAGGGCAATGTCAAGCTAATTGCCTGTGTCGACGCCAGGTCGGTCAACCTCTATAGGGCCGCCGTCCCGCTGATAGGGGTGGTATATCCGGGCGCGCGCCTCAAGGTAGTGGAGGCGCGTGATATCCCCTCACGACCAAGGGCTAGAGCCTAGGTTCCAGTGACGACAACGGATCCAGCTGACATCCTGGAGCTGCTCCAGGAGTACAACCCGCCACAGGTTTGGAAGTCAACCCGGATAAAACCGAGCTTGTCCTCTTCATGAGGAGGTACAAAGTACCAAATTTTACACCGCCAAGAATTGGGGGTACGTTCTTAGCGTTTAGCGATTAAGTCAAGTATTTGGGAGTCAATCTGGATAGGAAGCTATTATGGAGTGACCATATAGTGGAGCGATCCAAGAAGGCAGCAGCAGAGCTGTTCACCTGCAAGAGGGCAATTGGCACCTCCTGGGGATTCTCCCTAAGGTGACCTACTGGATTTACACAGCCATTGTGCGCCCGATTTTCCTTTATGGTGCCTTGGTCTGGTGGCCTGCACTAGCTAAATGTACCTATCTTAAACTGCTTCAAAAGGTGCAACGGAGTTCGGAGCTCTGCATTACCGGGGCTCTCGGCTCCACTGCAGATTCCGTTACATACATACATGGATACATAGATACATAGATATATACAGGCCAAGCTAATAAAGCGTGTTAATGCATTGTCATCGAGCCTTGATACGTGTGCAAAGTTGCAACCAAACTTATGGTCATTCAAAGTGGTAATAAGGCCAATTAACCTTATGGCCGTTGACCTTATGTCACCACACCATCACATTAATGCATTGTAATCGGTCCTTGATACGTATGCAAAGCTTCAAATTAATCAGACTTCTAGAAACCGGTGAAAATTAAGCTCAAAGATTCCGTTACATAGATACAGGCCAACCTAATAAAAGCGTGTTAAAAAGGGCTCCAGTATGCTCTTTCCTAGATGTGCCATGCATCCACTTCTATCATTAATAAAGGAATGCGTTTTTCGCAATATGTGCAAGGTTTCAAATCTATGGCCATTTGGGGTGGTCATAAGTTCAATTGACCTTTTGTCCGTTAACCTTATGTCACCCCACCATCACGTTATTGCATTGTCATCGAGCCTAGATACGTGTGCAAAGTTTCAATCAAACTTATGGCCATTCAAAGTGGTAATAAGGCTAATTGACCTTATGGCCGTTGACCTTATGTCACCACACCATCACATTAATGCATTGTAATCGACCCTTGATACGAGTGCAAAGTTTCAATCAAACTTATGGCCATTCAAAGTGGTAATAAGGCCAATTGACCTTATGGCCGTTGACCTTATGTCACCACGCCATCACATTAATGCATTGCCATCGAGCCTTGATATGTGTGCAAAGTTTCAATCAAACTTATGGCCATTCAAAGTGGTAATAAGGCTAATTGACCTTATGGCCGTTGACCTTGTGTCACCACACCATCACATTAATGCATTGTAATCGACCCTTGATACGTGTGCAAAGTTTCAATCAAACTTATGGCCATTCAAAGTGGTAATAAGGCCAATTGACCTTATGGCCGTTGATCTTATGTCACCACACCATAACATTAATGCATTGCCATCGAGCCTTGATACGTGTGCAAAGTTTCAATCAAACTTATGGCTATTCAAAGTGGTAATAAGGCCAATTGACCTTATGTCACCACACCATCATATTGATGCATTGTCATCGAGCCTTGACACGTGTGCAAAGTTTCAATCAAACGTATGACCATTCAAAGTGGTAATAAGGCCAATTGACCTTATGACCGTTGACCTTATGTCACCAAACCATCACATTAATGCATTGTTATTGGTCCTTGATACGTTTGCAAACCTTCAATTAATCAGACTTCTAGAAACCGGTGAAAATTAAGCTCAAACATTCCGTTACATAGATACAGGCCAAGCTAATAAAAGCGTGTTAACAAGAAATAGGAAAATATTCATATTTTTTGAAATGGGTGTGGCACCGACCCTTCTATGACTAAGCAATTTTCTATGTTTCGGGAGCCATAACTCGAAAAAAATTAACGGATCGTAATACCATTGGTTACACATATTTTCCTTATAGCAGACAATTTTTCTAGAAAACTGGACGAGATCGGTGAAGGACCACGCCCCCATTTATATAAAATACTCTTAAAAGGATGGTAGACGAATATAATAACCTATATCTTTGCGAAAAAGAGCTTAATATTAATGGTATCTTACTTTTTAAATGGAATTAGAACACAAAGTTATAAAATGTTAGAAAAAAAATTTAAATGGGCGTGGCACTTTTTTGACTAAGCAAATTTCTAAATTGACATATCTTAATAAGATTGGGTACACATACTTTCCTTATATCAGGAAATATTTCTAGTAAAAACGGACGGAATCGGTTAAGGACCACGCCCACTTTTATATAAAATATGTTTAAAAGGGTCGTAGAGGAGAAAAAAAGCTATATCTAGGCGAAAATAGTTTTGTAACAATAGTATTTCACTTACCAAGCTTTATTGTAAGAGGAAATTGAAAGACAGTTTTTTTAAATGGGCGGTGCCCCGCCCTGTTCCGATCAAGCATTACACAACATTTCTAAAGCTTCAAAAAAAATCCCTCATAAGAAATTTCGAAAAAGGAATTTATCTGAAATCAACTGTGCAATTGAAACTCATGCTGAGTATATAATGTTCGGTTACACCCGAACTTAGATACCCTTACTTGTGTTCTACTCACTTCTATGCTTTCAAATTTTTTATTTCGTTTCAAAAGAAATTTCCATACTCTTTGATTTATTGCAATTTTTTTCTATTTTGTTGCTCTGAAGCGTGTCCAACTCGTGACAGGTTTATTGATTGCCATTACGAGTTTTCGTGTATGATTTTGACTTGTTTCATGAATATCACATGCTGTCAGCTGTATCTGTGATAATTTTTATCTACACTACAGTTACACATAACGAAGTAAACAAGTGAGCACAAAACTACTGTTAGCGGCATTCGAATTTGCAAATTGGTAGCTATAGTAGCACGGGCTTCGCACCGAAAAATCCGCCACACAGCAACCCAATTAGTCACAGCAATTTAGGTGTGAATTATGAAATAATCGTTGGTATGTGTTAGACATACCAATAAAACGGCTAGGTCTAAGTTAAGTAGGTTGAATCGGTAGGCCACCAGGAGAAGCTGAATTCAACACAAAAAAGTTCGCCAAAGGAGATTTATTGCAGTGTTGGAGGTAACTGGAATGATCAGCATTTGACAATATTGAATTAGTTTAGCTTAGGCTATGTTAGATGCCCCCAGCGAGGCAAACAAGTTGAACTAAGAACTCTGAACGTCTAATATACTGCAGGACGCCTTCAATTCCAGCTGAGCCACAAGCTCCGCTAAACAGCCGATGAAGTGCTTGTTCGGACGATACATGCATATTCTGGCTAGAGTCGAGTATCTGCTACTCTACTCTCCTCCTCATCCCTATAGCGTCGACAGAAGTCATTCGTTTCGATTATCATGCGTTCGCCGTGTACTCCCATCCGACAGCGCCCCGTAATATTCCGTTTAATAAACCTAAGTAACGACGAGGGAGATCGATGAGGAACCCAGTTCGGTTCTCATTTATACGAGGCTAGGTTGGTTAAAGTGTTCATCTGACATTTCTCGATAAATGCAGACATCAAGAAGTGGTAGCGCGCGTCAGGAGGGGAGTGAAATGTCTTAACTGAACCAGCTCGGTCTGTTTAGTGGCTTCCTGCGCTAGCTCATCAGTAGTATAGTTTCTAGGTAAACCACTATGATGGTACACCACATCACCACTGTGGTGCACCTAGAGGCTAGTTGGTTCTTTTGCCTTTGGTAACTTTAACTTCCAAGATAGACTTCTTTGTGGCTGTTAGTTTAAGAAAGCGAAATATCTTTAAAGCCCACATTGCCATTAAGTTTTTAGCCAACTGTGAAGATTGCCGTAAATTCTAAGTATGAACAAGAGACATCATCGTGTGGCTCTGAGATTCTGATGGAGAAACTGTTTTCTAGAGACAGTAATATAATCTAATTGACGAAAGTTTTTCCGGATGGTTCCCCAAATAGTAGTGGGCCAAGTCAGCTGTATCACTCCAGAGCAGGACTGCATTGAGTCTAACCGCATTAGCAGGGCAGGTTAACCACGAGCAGGTTAAGCATAATCTCTTGAGAATTTGTGGGTGTAGAGGAAAGTGTCCCTGCCATAGAATATTCTGTTACAACTGTAATCATCGAGTCTGTGTTTATAAGGTTAAAGAGTCCTCTGAACTCTTGGTGGAAATCCTTAGCTAGAAGGTTCTAAGTAACTTGCAGACATGCTCCCAACTCTGCACTGTCAGAGACTAGAGTCTAATTCCAAATTGCTTTTCGCACTAACCGGGTCGTTAAGGTAAGGTAGTATATTCTGCAACAACGAGGCTCTTCGAGTATAAGACTGCCGTCTACTGTTGAAGGGGTACCCAATAAAACTTTGCCCTTGCCCCCGCGTTTTCAACATCTGGAATCTCATTTAGTTTTACTTTAGGTATGGAATCGCTCTACGGTTTAGCTCACGTTATGGGGCTAGCAACCGACTTTCCGTTCAGCGAGGAGAATATTTCAAACGTTTCTGCTGGCAATATCCCATTTGTCACTAACGCAGGTCATCTTAGTGCTCGCATTCGGAGAATACGTGGCGTACGTCGCCTATGTGTCCACAGTAAATGTAGATCGGATCTTCGGAGATATTCGTGGAAGTAGTCTTGTCCAGATAGAAATTGATATAAGAAGTGTGTCAATTATTGACCTTTCCACGTGCTCACTCCAACCGTGACTCTAGCTCGTATTATTTTGGCGCCGGTATTCACTGCGGCGAGAAGAGTGCTTTCTGGCATATGAAGAAAAAGGATTTGACTTATTTCATACATAGGGGAGCTAACGATATTTTAGGCAGTTCCCAAATACCGCAAGGAGATAGTGAACAGTATTCTAGAGCGTCGAGCATTAATCCCACTCGACGTATGGGACGTTTAGTGTGATCAAAATCGACTTTGTGGTTTTTGTAGCCTCGCTTATAGCGGATATCGGAGAGTGATACTGCGAAAGCCCAACTGCTCCTAATGGTTGTTTTTTAAGCTTTTCCAGTCATTATGAGCATGCATATTGACCGGAAAGGCAATAGATCATGGGCCTTCATGGGCTTCATACTTCTCAGGTCCTTTTTAAGTTACCCATTGCGGATGTATCATCGTGAGCGACATGGTTGTCATCTCTGTTTGTTGGATTGAGGAAGACAGCCTCTACTATGTTGTCGTTATCCATCCAAGGATCCGTGGGCTGAGTTTCCATATTACTATTTTGTACCCTTGTCCCCAAAGATCCCGATCCACAGATTTTTTACAATCTGAAATACCTCTGATTTGTAGTACTTCGCCAGCTGATTGAAGAGGTCGCATCCGCCAGGGATATATGAAGCCATGTCTACGGGCACTATGTAGAAAATCCGCACACAAGAATTCCACTGTTTGAACCAGATGAACATAAACAAGCCATCAATCTCATCGACGATGAGTCAGCAAAGTCATAGGTGCGTGTTGAAGGGATGCCCAGCAAGCGTCTAGCAGTATTCTTTATCTGATTCCAACTGCCACCATCAGCTCTGACATAGATTTTCCGCGTCAATATAGATATTTTTTCCTTCAGCGAGTATAAAACCCTCTCAAGTACAGGTAAGCGTTTTAGGACAAAACTGAAATTTTCTGATTATCCACCTTTGTACGAACAAATTATGGTTATGACTCAGCTACTGTTACGATTACCAACTGAAGTTGTTGAAATGTGCTACTTTTGGCTAATTCCGTGTCAACGTTCGCCACTCACACTTTAGGCTAGATTATTCATGAATGCAGGTATGCAGTGGCTGGCTGCCCTTGCCCAGTGTAACTGCATTCCATACGCCAACATGAGCTGATCTGTTCAACATGTAGATATTACATGCAATTCCGCTTTGTTGTTGTTACAACTCTATGCTAACTGCCGCACCTGTCATGCACGTCGAATTCGTACCCCGTCCTACCTTTAAGCTAAACATTAGTATGCGTGTGTTTGCTGGCAAAAACTCCAAGTGCTGACCTTTGATGTTGGTCAATAAACTCTTGTCTTCCACAAAATTCTACTTGTCGTGAGTTGATGTTGCCCTCTCCGCCATGATGTCTCACTTAATATATGTTCACTGTTGTCAAATAATGTTGTTGTAATTTGGTGTGGCACCTGCTTCCGTTGCATGATTTTGTTGTTTGTAGTCTTTGAGGTTGTCTAGGTGTCCTTTCAATTTAATTTTATTTGAGATTTACTGGGCATTCGCTTCCTACCTGTGTTTGTTTGCGCTTTCAACGCCGCCGAAACGCCGATGGTACATATGCAAATAGAACGCTTGGAAGAACTAAAAAAAAGGAAATTGAGAAAACATGCCAGGTTACATTTTTGTTCAGTTTTCAAAAACCAACTTTAATCAGGGAGCTGCCGTGGGTGCTGTGATACCACTGAAGTAAGCTGAAGGTATAATTTTCCATAGGGAATCTTAAATCATTTCCCGGACAGCTCTTTCATTCTTAGCAATAAACTCATCCCCTTAAATCGTTTTGACCGAGTTTTCGAGAGACTTAACCAAACTCGGATCTAACTTATTGCGATCTATGGCCTAGAAGGTGCAACTTGGTCTCAGCAAATCTTTCCACTAAATAGTTGGGCTAGTACCTTAATGTGGCTATTTTCCGAAATATACGAGATCAAGATCCGGCAATCCGACCATCAATATCGATAAAACTCCCCAAAACCAAAACAACAGAAGGTTCCCCCTTTTCTCTACAAGAAGAAGAATAAGACTCTTTATAAACTAAATAAAAATCCACACTTCCCGACTTTTACGGTGGAGTGAGCTAAGGAGTGGTATTTGGTCTTAGATGTCGAGCGTACAAATATACACGAAAATAAATAGCTGCCTCCTGAAAACGCTAAATCAATTGACGGTAGACAGAGATTAGGAGAGGCAGTCGGCACTGCTTGGTAATCTCCCGGCAAAACGGGGAAAGCTGTAATGTGCCCGCGACACTCGAAAATATTTTCTCCAGGAATGCTACTCAATTAGGACACCGGAAAGATGTGAATGGATGCTGGACGATTGACAGTGAGCAATCCCTTTTATTTAGTAATGGATACAAATATTAAATATTCCGGATGTCCGAGTGACGCAGAACTCTACCTCGCTGCCTACAATTGCCGACCTTGGAGGAATTCAAACCATTTCCCTTGGAAAAAACTTACATGCTTGGGAAATCAACTATTGTCTCCTTACAATTATATGAGGTCGGATGGAATGATTCCTGCTTAGCTTTGGAAATCAGTGGGATTTTCAGCAGCTTCGTGGGACTATATCCAAATGACTTTAACCCAATCACCCTGTCCTCGTTGCTTTTAAAAGCGCTAGAACACCTGATTAGTCTTTACGTGAGAAACATGATTTCTCCATAGAAGAAAGGAGCCTACAACAAGACCTCTGAGTGGTAGACGGTTACGGCGAAGTGAAGTGGGGAGTGGCTAAGTGGCTGGCTAATGCTGATAATCTGGCAAATCATCGCCATGATGAGTAAATTTCCGTGATCTGGATTATGGTATTGTTTGACATGGTTAAAAACTTGGGATTATTCCTGTCGGCAAACTGTCTGAAAAGCTTAATGTGGAAGAAAGGGCTAGCATGGCTTGTACACTTCTCGAAGGCAACAGCCAACTCTCAGGCCTCTTTGCAGTCAAGTCTTTGTATGGTATTGTTTGACATGGTTAAAAACTTGGGATTATTCCTGTCGGCAAACTGTCTGAAAAGCTTAATGTGGAAGAAAGGGCTAGCATGGCTTGTACACTTCTCGAAGGTAACAGCCAACTCTCAGGCCTCTTTGCAGTCAAGTCTTTGTATGGAATTCTGGTCTGGGGAACAGCACTAGACACACCTTTTACGGTCAAGAAATCGACATCAGCTGCAAATTAAAGCGGCTCGATCACTGCAGTGTCATCCAGGTGGAGGTCTTAGCTGTAAAGAATGCCGTGGATTGAATGCTATCCACCGCTTTAACTGAATATATTATTAACTCAGATAAGCTCTCAAAGCACTTAGCTTTGCCACTGTCAGATCCCGGACAGTGAGGGTTTGCTTGATCTCACTCGCTATAGCATCACACTCCTATTTGATCAAAATTAACTGGGTGTGGCAATAGAATACGGACATCCCTGAAAATCGCCACGTTGCACCGGTCGACCGCTTGCGAACGAAATATGGTTACCTAAAGATATTTTCTGGGTACGTGGGCCACTTGCTCTTTTCTTTGGATATGTGGGATGGGTTTACATAACCTGACAGGTCCCTCTGCTCATATGTTGACTTCAAACGTTCAATTCAGCTGTTGTGACCAGATAGGGCGGAAATGACTTGAGTAGCTCCACAAAAAATAGAAAGATCCTATCCGAGAAAATTAAATAAATTTATATAATAAAATAGGACTGTGATATAAACTGTAAGATTTAATAATTTAGGTGTAAAGTTTTACTGTTAAAAATATATAATTATGTACAATATAGAATTTTTTTGTCGCAGACGAAAAAGCCTAATTATCGTTTGAGCTTGCAATGAACTTATAAAGTGTTATATTTCTTTAGAGTCAATTTATTGTTAACTTTTTAGTTAATTTTATTAACCAAAATAATAAAAGCTTATTTTTAAAAAAGTTTTTTTTTTCTTTAATTTTATTTTTTACTTTTTAGTTCATTTTATTAACAAGTAATAGAAGCTTGTTCTTAAAAAAGCCTTTTTCTTAAATTTAATTTAAATATGAATTTTTTTTTTATTTTTAGTAGGGTAAATTACTATGGCTTTGGCCGTGTAAATTATTATGGTGTATTTGTATATTTTAGATTTAATGCACAATTAATATGTATGTGTGTGTTTGAGCGGCCAAATAATAACAGTAGTATTGCTAAAGTGCTGCTTAGTTGATGGAATGTCGCTAATTTCCTAGCGATGATCAGCAGATTGTCAATATTTCGTTCAACGGACACGCAAAATTGCCACATCTGCTCAAATTTTCCAAGATTTTCCATTCTTGATTTAACTTAAGCTGTTATGCCAATATTTTTCAACCAGCTTTTTTCAAATAGGTAATTTTTCCAAAAGCAAAATAAATTACAGAAAAGATTACAGAGTTAAACAGCCTTAAAAATTCAGCTATGTTGGTTATACACAGAAATACAGCAGAGGGTTGTGTCTCCGCTTTTCGCAAGCGTTGAGATTCACCACGCGTGACACGCGTGATTCACCACGTCCAAATATCACAATCCACGGATAGGTACCGATACAAATCTTTACCGGTAACTGTGTTATCGATTAATTTATCGAATTCTAACAAAGTAATATTACATTGTCATCGGAGTTATATATGTGCGCAAAATTTCAACTCAATCGGACACCGGGAAGTGTATCAAATTTAACTTGCAAGATTCCACTACAGACAACAAAAGTGAAACTAAATAAAAGCTTATAAAAAGGGTTGCACCAAGGGAATATTTTTACCATAGATTCAACATAGTACATTTAAACAATGGCAAGCAACTTATATTTGAGTCAATTCTTACTAAAAAAAATACATAAAATTCCGGGGAATCCGGGAAATTATTTTCTTTACATAACCATACTTACAAAACCGTTTCCACGCGGATATACTATATATTGAACGACGTAGTGATATAGGTTAAGGAGCAGCTGAAAACCAGTAATGCAGAAAGGTACCAGCTAAAATATTTCGAGTTTTCGCCTGGATCAGAACTATCTTAAAAAGGCAGTTAAAATTTTCAATTCAAATATTTTCGGAGCCTTTGGGTAATGTCGAATAAGGGGATTAAATCGTACTAGCCGCAAACGTGCGCATCTTTGCTCAACAAAATACAAAAGTATCATATCAAATCAACAGAAATCAGCTGTTCTATCAATCAAATCATCTATCAATAAACACTTGTGCTGCCATCTGGCGAATGTTAGCAACTGCCGGTAATGCAGTGTTAGTTATAATCAAATATTCACAATAGTACCATAGTACAAATAGATTCTCTTTCGGAACTACAGGAAAGGTAACACAGGTGTGACAATATCCACTCCCATCGCTACGTTGAATTCGCCAGTGAAATAGATAGAGGTCGAATTAGTAGGGGTTCCGAATGGACTAGAATCGCACCAGTTTTGAATTAGATTTTCTCTGCAGGGGACATTTTAGCAGTCAATTGATATGACAACGAGTTCTTAAAATTTGTTGCGGATGAAATGTGTGATATGAAAGTGATGTTTCTATAGTGAAAGTGTCACTGTGTCGAACTATAAAGGCCGTGACTTGACAAAAAACCCCGCTTGCCCTGCATATGTCGTTCGTAGTCGGCATAAAACATGTAGATCCCGTCTCGCTAGGGAAAAATTGAAGAAAAGGAGCACGATGCAAATTGGTAGCGAAGCTTGGCCTAAATCTCTTAGGTAAATCGAATGAAGTATTTAGTTTTTTTTATCAATTTATGCATGCTCATTTATGCTATTGTGGCGAATATTAGCATCACTAAGCTGTTAGTAAACAATCACAATAACTGAAAAGAACATGAAACAGCCACTGTTATGTATGTACGTGAACAAATTAAAGCTATGTAGCAACACTTATGTACAAGGCAACGAAGAGATATCTCACACACACAGTTGTAGTCATCAGCCGAATTAGTTACTCACCCATACCCAGGCATATGTATAAAATACAAATATACATGTGTATAGCTGGTCTTGGTTACCATGTGTATTACTGGTCTTGAGGTACAATTGTTCTCGAAATGACTAGACCTTAGGAGAAATGGGTGAACGAGAAAACCGAGAGCATTAAAGCAGCGCAAGATGAGGAATCGGTAATCAGTTTGATTTAAACACGCTATTAGTTGCGAAGTATAACTGTGAAGTATAATTGTACAACTCCCAAAGTAGTCTAATAAAGACCATTTTGCAATACAGAATATTGGAGTTATTTATTCGTCTGTTCAGCGATTCGAACGTTAGCAGAAGCTTTCAAATAAGAGGAATTTCCTTAAATTCGTTACACTATAATTTTTTTAAATATAATATAGCAATTACACTCTCGTTTTCATTTACATAATGTGCTAATTACTTAATAATCATTAACAAAAACTTAACTAAACATGCAAACAATTGCACAGTGTATTATGTGGGACGTTATCAATTTCTTCATAGGCAATCTATCATTAATTATTTTGAAAATAAATTTGAATGTAAACGCATTAATTGAAGAGTAATGCTCATATATCGCCTAAGGGTCGTTGTATTGTATTTATCATGCGATTATTCAAATACGCAGCAAATTTCAAATTAACATAATAGAAATTTGTGTGATTATAAACACAAACTTATGTATACGCCTTTAGGGTAAAATCCATGTATTTTCTTATTTTATTTCATTTAAATGCACGTTGCGAGTGAGAGTGTTAAATAATTAAACTTATCAATATTCATTAAACTATTTTATGAGCTCGAGGCCTTATCCAAATAAAAAACGCAGTATAAATATTTTATATTTGTATTTTTATTTTATATTCGATATTTCGACTTCAGTCTGAAGTCATCATCAGGACTGTGAAACAAAACAAAACAAAAACAAAAATTATAACATTTTCAAAAATCAACCATAAAACAAATATCACTTACACAATTGAGTATGTTATATAGACTAACCATATGCGCGAAAATTAAGAATATTGGAGACAAGTAATCATACAAAAATATAAACAATAGGGGGACTCATGTAACCGTATAAATGCCTTATAAAGTGTTTAAACGTATAAATTTATCTAGTGCGTAAACGAGCTGTCAAATTTTGTATGAAAAATCATTTACACAGTTTGTATAAATTGACGCGCACATTTCATTGTGTAAACGCGGTAAACTCAAAGGAATGCAACCTTGCAGACATTACAGCAGGCATTTTCATCAGAAATCTCCAACATCAGCAAGTAAATGCGTTTTAGTTTTTATTTTTCACTTAATCTTGGCAATTTTTAATCTGTATAAAATCAAAAAAATTTTGTTCGGCAATAATACAGCTGATAAACAATCAAGTTTACCAAGAATATTACTAGGTGCGTTCATATAACAGCGTGTGTAAATGGATATAATTTTACACCTTATAAGTTTATATGCTTTCATGATTCCCCCTAATATTTCAAAGCACCGTAAATGTAAACAAAATTTTTGCAAAAACAAAAGTACATGGAGTGGCTAAAAGTACGACATACAAGCATACATATATACATATATCATCTGATTTTCCTATTGTTGTGGGAGAGATCTTCCTACCGCGCATTGTTGTTGCCTTAAAACTAAGTTCCGATACACATGTGCGCAGTGGTCAGTGTCCGCTTTAAAATTCATCCTAGTACTATTAGGGGTGTTCGCTATATGAAGCATTTCCAAAGTAAATCTTTTATTATAATTTCTCTCCTACTGTAAAATAGTTACATTATCGAAGTCTGGATAATGTCCCGTATCTTTACAATGGGCTGACAACGCCGTCTTATTTTCTGAATAATTGTTTCTTAACTTAATATTAGATCTGTGAGCGGAAATCCTTGTCCTGAGTTTTAATTTTGTTGTCCCCACATATACCTTGTCCCATACGTGGGACCCGTCACCATTACACGGAATTCTATAAACAACGTCGGATTTCTCATGCTTTGGTATTTTATCTTTTGTACTGCTGTAGACCTTTCTAAGAGTGTGGCTATATGTCGATGCTATTTGGTATTTTTCCCGATTGTAAAGATTTGAGTATTTTATTCGGTTCGTTACGCCCGGCACATGTACTACTGATTTATATATTTTATCTCCCAAAGTTTGTCTAATTTTATCATTGTTCAACCTGATTACGGAATTTCTGAGCAATTTGTTGATTATCTTTATGGGGAATTCATTATTTCTCAGAGTTTCTTTGACAATGTCGATATTCTTCTTGTGAAAAATCTTGTCACTTATTGAGAGAACTCTTCTTATGAAGTTACTCGCCGTATTTATAATAGTTCTATTTTCGTGTTTTGAGTTAAAGGTTATGAGCCTACCTGATGCGGTCGACTTTTTATACCAGTCAATAAGCAGCTTGTTATTCTTCCTTATAACAAGTGTATCCAAGAATGGTATTTTTCCATCCTTTTCTAATTCTATTGTGAATTTTATTGATTTGTTGTAGCTATTAATATTCTTAAGCATATTTTCCACTTCCTCTGTTTTAACAACCGCAAACAAGTCATCCACGTACTTAGTTAGTAAGCGGGGTTTGTTGGTGGATTCCATTACGAATTTGGATAATAGTTCCTCCGTTACTATATCCGCTACGACAGGTGCTGCTGGCGATCCCATGGGCATCCCTGAACGCTGTTCATATATTAGCCGTGTTTTTTAACACGCGCGTATACGTTTCGTTTGCGCGTGTTAAAAAACGCCTATCTTCGCTTAGATAATGCTTAGGAGACCCATCTAGCGGCTGTGGTAAAACAACTAGCTACAGCAACAGGGTGTACCGAAAAGCGGAGACGCAACGCTCTGATGGCCATAGGGTATAACATATAGCTGAATCAGTTGCGATGAATTGTGGACACACATATAATACATAGAATTAGTGTACAGGGTGAAACAAAGACACATATTTCAGTTACATCTGAGTATAATGCGTATTGAAATTTAGTAGGACAAAATTTATGCGCAGCAATTTCAGAGGTGTATTTATAGTTTGTCTCTTAGCAGTCAATATAAAGTTTAAGCGTAAACGGATATACGCGTGTTAAAAACACGGCTATTTTATCATTGTATTTGCAATATCGGTTCTCTTTAATGCAAAACTTGATAATTGTTATAAATAGTTCCTTTGGTATACGTGTATGTTCTTTTATATCATTCCGCTTAGAGGAAATTATCTCCAAGGCCAATTCTACTGGAATGCTCGGAAATTAAGAAACCACATCAAATGACACTGAAGTCTCATCATCATGAATAAATGTATCTTTTATTTTGTTCCTAAACTCAATTGAGTCTTTAACGTTATACTTGGAGGTGTTTGTTATATTCTTAAGTATGTTTACTACATATTTGCATAAATTGTAGGACGGCGAGTTTATGGACTTTTAGCCACTCCATGTACTTTTGTTTTTGCAAAAATTTTGTTTACATTTACGGTGCTTTGAAATATTGTTTATATTTTTGTATGATTACACAGTGCTACAAAAAAAAAAATATCTCAAGAACTTTTGTAGCGACCTAGTGTCCGTTGTAGGTCTTGATGAGTAGATCAAGATGCCGTATTTCAAAATTTTCTAACACCCCGAAATTTTCAAGTTATTGTTGAAAAACTGTTTTTCTTGTACCTCGCGCATTCAAAAATTCGTTACTCCGTCATTTTTCCATCAATTTTTGATTGCATAACAGTTTTGGAAAGCTGGAAGATGGGGCTTTAAAAATATGTATATTTGTCTACACTTTTTGTAGCAAATTTTTGATATTTTTTAAAAGTTATCTAAAATTTTCTCGTTTTTTTTTATTTTTCAAAGTTTGAGGGCTTTTTAATGTATCATTTCTGTAATGAATTATTTTTTTTCTTAAAGGGGTTGAGAGAACATTCTATTTCGAGTAAAAAAAGTACTGGCTGATCAAATTCGGTCGAGAATTGTTGAAATGACAACACTTTATGTGAACAAGAAAATTTTGCTCTCATGGTAGAATCGATATCGCGCCATGTCAGGATTGAATGTATGATTTTAGTATATCGCTGCCATCGTATTGAACTTTCTTATTGTTTCTTTTATTTCACCCATTATTTTTTGTTATAACAAAATTTCAATTATTGACTTTAATTATTTAAACAATTTCGATATTTTTTATTTATCTACATATATCATCTCTCGAGTAATTTTATTTCGCTCCTATGTTGGAGAGAAAAAATAAAGAAATAAATAGTTGCAAATATATTTACATAAAATTTTGTTTCATATTATGTACTTAATACAAAAAAAAACTTCGAATTTCGATAGCTGTTAAAAATGTTTGCTAGATCTTCTACGTTTATAAGCCACATCGTCAGTATCGCGTTTTAGAGACCAGCAATAATTTGCCAGCATTCTGATCTGACTTTTTCCGACAAAGCGTTTTTCGATCTCTAATAGTTCCTGATGGAACCGTTCTCCTTATTCATCACTGAATTGTCCAAGATTTTCAGGGAAGACATCCAAATGTGAATGCAGAAAATGGACTTTGTGTCGTTGATTTCTACGCCGTCAGAGTTTTCTTCATCATCAGCTTCTAATGAATTTTGCAGTTCGGAAATTGCATCAGGAATAGTCGATATTTCTCCCTTGATTGGATGAGATACAGTTAACACATTAGCATATTTATACGGCCATGGGTTTTGTAGTGATGCCAACAGTATTTGTTTTGCAGAAGTAGCAATCTTCTGGCTTATGGAAAAGTTGACGATGCCATATATGATTGGAGTTGAGAATGGTAAAGGTTGTTTGTTGCATTTCCCAGTTTTCCCTTTTTTGAGTGCGCTGCAGCACTTCACCCAAGCATACTCTGGTTCATACCAAACATTTTCATTATACACGCGATTAAAGATAGATGTGACAGCTTCTGTGAGAGCTGCATTGGTTTTTAATTGTATACGATGTTTCGTATCAACGAATAACCCGCAGACGTAACAAAACTTATTACGCTTATCACACATTTTTAAAAAAGTACCTTGTAGCAACACGTACAACCACTGACTGATTTGATTCTACCAAAATGACAGTATCCTAACTTTCGTCTTGTCATTTATCTTACAGAGGCAAAGAGGCAAATGTCTCGGAGAGCAATTAAATAACTGTGTATCTCATTTCCACAAACAAGAAAAAACGTTGTCAAAACCGTGGACATATCAATTTTTCCTAACACATGATTTGATGATAAAAGTAAATAATTTTGTTTATCTTTGTTTAATATTTAAATCATAAAAAAAGGTTAAACGGAGTATAAAGAATGCTCAAAACAACGGCGACGATATACTGAAATCATACATTCAATCCTGACATGGCGCGATATCGATTCTACGATGAGAGCAAAATTTTCTTGTTCACAAAAAGTGTTGTCATTTCAACAATTCTTAACAAAATTTGATCAATCAGTACTTTTTTTACTCGAAATAGAATGTTCTCTCAACCTTTTTAATAAAACAAATAATTCATTGAAGAAATGATACATACAAAAAACGAGAAAATTTTAGATAATTTTTAAAAAATCTCAATAAAAAGTGTAGACAAATATATATATTTTTAAAGACCTATCTTTCAGCTTTCCAAAAATGTTAAACAATCAAAAATTTATGGAAAAACAACGAAGTAACGAATTTTTGAATGCGCGAGGTACAAGAAAAACATTTTTTCAACAATAACTTGAAAATTTCGGGGTGTTGGAAAATTTTGAAACACGGCATCTTGATCTACTCATCAAGACCTACAATAGACACTAGGTCGCTATTAAAGTTCAAAATCAGTGTAGCACAGTGTTATTTGTCTCCAACATTCTTAATTTTCGCACATATGGTTAGTTTGTATAACATACTCAATTGTGTAAGTGATATTTGTTTTATGGTTGATTTTTGAAAATGTTATAATTTTTGTTTTTGTTTTGTTTTGTTTCACAGTCCTGATGATGACTTCAGACTGAAGTCGAAATATCGAATATAAAATAAAAATACAAATATAAAATATTTATACTGCGTTTTTTATTTGGATAAGGCCTCGAGCTCATAAAATAGTTTAATAAATTTTAAAGATTAAAGGCCAATAATAATTTTTAAACAAAACTTATCAATATTCAACATTGAAGTACTGAGTATTCACATTAGACTGGGTCGATTTATTAATCGATATCGCGCCATCTATTTTTCGATAGGATTTGGGCTCAGGAAAAAAGCGCCACTACGCATACCCAAAAATAATATAATTTTCGAGCCGGCGAAATTTAATTTTTTTGACTCTTTTTCGACTTTGATTTTCAAGGTTTTTTCATGACCTACTAAAAAAATTTCATTTGATTGCAAAATTTTCATGTATACCCTGTCCGACCCAAAAATGTCTGCTAAAAACGTTGGCGATAACAGTTTTTTGAAAAAAAAAATGTTTTTTTAGGTCATGAAAAAACCCTTAAAAATTAAATTCGAAAAAAGTCAAAAAAATGAAATTTCGTAGACTGGAATGCGTAGTGGAACTTTTTTTCCTGAGCCCAAATTCTATCGAAAAATCGATGGCGCGATATCGGTTATCTTTCGTCCATACAAATCGACCCACCCTAATGCACATATTTACACACAGTCTTTATGTTTATTGTTTTTACATTTCTTTATTCAGCTTGTTTTCCAAATTCGGAATATTAAAGAATTTTAGCATGATACTCAGAAGGCTCCCAATTTCGACTCGAAGTAATTCAATAAGTAGTTCGAATTACTTGGGTTATATGGCGCATTTGAAGTACAGTCTGCCAACAGTAAACCAATAACTGCTGCGCTAGGAGGTATAATGATCACTGAAAATTCTAAAATAATCAAATACATTTTTTAGGAATCAGTTTTAACAAATTAACGATGTAATCCTAAGTATATTCCTTTGAAAGAGATTATTCAGTCTAAAACCTTTTTAATTAATTTTACGTATACTTCCGTAAGTAGTTGGAGGCCGAATAAGGCAAGGGATCCTGAATTATGAATGAGAAGTGCCGTGGGTACATCATACAAAATGATAGACCTGCCACGCTCAAATATGGTGTCTCGTAAGTTCCTCCTATAAGTACGTAATCTGGCACTGACTATGGCACAATGCCGTAGTCAGTTTGTGTCCAAAAGAAGTTTGACAAGGGTATAAGAATAATTGTTCTAATATACATCAATTGCTATTTTCACTTCAGCAGTGTCGGGTTGCTGTTGTTGTTGTAGCGATAAAGGCACTTCCCGAAGATTTTGGGGAGTGTTATCGATGTTGATGGCCCTTTGTCGGATACAGATTCGACAACAAGCACCATTAAGGTGCAAGGCCGACCATCTCGGGAAGGATTTAATGTGATTACATTGAACCCCCATCCCCTAGTTCCATGAGAAACTTGGAGTCATCAGAGCCTCGCCTGCTAAATATGTGCGTGAGATATTCATATTTGTAACAGGAATCTCCTCGCATAAGTGAGGTTGACAATTGGGTTGCGAAAGCTGTGAACCTGGAAAGTTTTGAATTTCGCTTATTACCCCCTTTAATCCCTGTCGGGTGTAAGCTATCGATAGCTGTCTACTATAATAAATGCAATTGAGGGAATCATCCGCCCGATTTTTTTTTTAAGAAAATTTTAGCCAATATTTCCGTCAGCATGTCAAAGTTCTAAAACGGCCTTCGGCCACTAATGGATGGTAATGAGCAGGCAGGCAACTTAGATAAGAAGGCAAGTACTACAAGCCTTATAGGACCTGGACCCTTTTTAACAATTAGAACAGACATAAAGTGGATGAGATCAGAAGTGCAGAGGTTTATCTGAAACACTGAATCCAAACCATTTGTGACAGACAAAGACATTGGTGAGGGGGATACAACACTAACCGACCAAATTGCTACTTAAATCCCTCCATCAGCAAATTGAGAGTTTTACCTGGGGTACGTTAAGGTTACTTCAGACTTAAAAGCTACATGCACAAGCTGGCCAACTGTTCCAGCAGCATTTGTTGGTTCTGCGACATCGATAAGGAGACTGCTGAACATTTTGTTATCGAAGTGTTACTAATTTGTTATCGATTTATTATCGATTCGTTATAAAAAGTTATCGATTTTCTATCCAAAATTTATCGGTTTTTATTAAAACTTTATCGATTTTTAATCAAAAATTTTCGATTTGTTATCGTAGTGTTACCAATTTCATATCGGAGTATTACCAATTTTCTTTCGGCATATTATCGATTTGTTATCGAAAACTCATCGATTTTTATTTGTTATAGAAAAGTTATTGATATGATAACGAAAAGTTATCGTTTACTTCTCGGTAACTAATATATTCTTGATCGAAAATTATCGATTTAATATCTAAAAGTTATCGATATATTATCTTAAAATATCAATCAAAAAGGCAGTATGAAATAGACACCGATCAAACAATCGATAGCACATCTGTAAACCGTAAATAATTTGACTTAAACTTCTTTATTTGAAATGAAAAAAAATTTCATTTGACTTGAAAATAAGTTTTGTATGAAAAGAAAAAAGTTTCATTTGAAATGAAAAAAGTTTTATTTAACTCGAAAAATGTTTAATTTTACTTAAAAAAGTTTCATTTGCAATGAACAAAGCTTCATTTGACTTGAAAAAAGTTTCATTTGAAAAGAAAAAAATTTCATTTGACTTAAAAAAATTTCATTTGATATCAAAAAGATTCATTTGACTTGAAAAAATTTCATTTGAAATGAAAAAAGTTTCATTTGCAATGAACAAAGTTTCATTTGACTTGAAAAAGTTTCATTTGACTCAAAAAATTTTCATTTGAAATGAAAAAAGTTTCATTTGATATCAAAAAGTTTCATTTCAGTTAATAAAATTTATTTTACTCGAAAAAGAGTTCCGTTTGAAATGAAAAAAGCTTAAACTTAAACTTTACAACAACTAATACATGACGCAGCTGAATGCGTTTATAACCATTTCAACTATCGTAGGAGTGCGGGTTCGACTCCCACTCCCGGGAGAAAAGGCTTTGAAGAGATTTACAAGGTATAATCGAAACAGCTGCCGCCTTGTCCGTCCTGATGTCACGTTTTTTAAATTTTTCCAAAATTATTAAATAAATTATAAAATTAAAAATTGCTTGAAATAAATGTTTTCATACAATCCACGGTTAACTCATATAAGTAAAAAACTTAATTTGATATCAAAAAGTTTCATTTGACTTGAAAATGCTATATATTGTTCCCGCTTTGAATTTAATTAAACTTATTTCGTTTCAAATGACTTGGTATGGGAGAAAAAACCGGAACAAAATCTAAATGTCTACTTCTTCCCAGACTTCATAAAACCAGTAACATTGGGGAACGACTCAATTATTGTAAATTTAAATCGTAATTTTTCCCACATTTGCAATAAAAAACATTAGCATGCGATTAAAGAAATATGTCGGTATGTTTTCGCGTATGATCGATCAATCTTCAATTGCTGAGAAAGTGTTCAATCATTTTGCATTGATTGCATTTGAAAGTTGTATTAGATTATAATTATTATTATTATTTTTTTTTTGAAATGCCAATTTGAGCATTGCGCACAATGAGTGGATGCAAAACGTGCGTAGAGAATATGTGGAAATGAGTTGAGGTCGGGTCAGTAAGAGCTGTGAAGCTGTTAAAAATCGAGCATTCCATAAACTAATTCCCACACAACAGCTTTATTGGGAAATTTATGAAAAATGCAACAAAAATTATTATATATCGCATATCAAAACAGCGATCTATTAGGAAATCACAGTATTCAGATTAAGCTAACAACTGATTGATTTCCTAGTATGGGCCAATGCAATTTTTAGTTTTCATCAAGCCTTCTCTGAGTGAGTGGCGGAACTTATATTTTTAATTTTTTTTTTTTGGTTGAGATGGAAAATGCCTAATGTACCATAATTGCTAAACCAAAAACCACCTCTTTTGGAACTGAACAGATATAGTTCCTGTCGTCCACTCTAGCTCCGCTTTTGCATGGTTTCAGGGTGGTGTTCCATATTTCACATTAAAAAAACGCCATCTGTTGTTGCTGCGTCCAGATCCCTCTTTTTTGTTCTGAATGTGGTTTCTACGATTTGTTGCCACTTTACTGGGCCACTCAGCATTTTTGCTGTTATATGCCTTATCGATTTGAAGAAAGTGTGCATAGTGTCGTCCTCGTCTGCATCGATGTAAACTCATTTAGAGTCTCCGATTTTTTATATTCTGTGCAGGTATTTTTTGAAATACCCATTTACAGAGACCATTTGGCGGGCGTAGTAATTTACCTCACCAAAGCTTCTATCGTAATTTTCGCTATCCATCTTTCTCATTGTTCGTTTTCTCATCGTGTATGCCACAGCTGTAACATTTCTGCCCTGCTCTCTTCCCTAACGACTTTCATGCGCTCTTGATCCATCTGCCTTTTTGCTTACCATAACCTTTTTTTTTCTTGCGCTAATAGGTCGATATAATTTCCAATTTCCAATTTTCATGATAGGTTTAATAAGAGTAGCATACCACAAATAAGAGGAGAAGATCAGCTTCTATCACCTCCAGGATATTTATCGGCCAATTCTTACTGTTATTACTAGCAAAACCAATTTATCCTCTGGACTGATATTCAAATAAATAATTCGATTAAGTGGATTAATATTTCTTTAAAAAAATTAAATAACCAAACACCCAATGAGACGGATAATGATACCATAAATACGTCCCGGTGTGCGTCGTTGTTGAATTTTTCCACAAATGCATTGTGGTCTCCGAGGTACTTAACACAAAAATTATTCGCATAATTTAAAACTTTAAAATATCCCAAGGCTTTTTATTAAAGACCAAAACACAATACCGACGAACTCGACGACTTTTTGTCGCAGCAAATATTTACTCGTCAATTAAGACCCAACTTTATATTATAATATTGTAACGAATTTTGGGTAATTCGCTAAACTGTTGAATAAATCACTCCAATATTCTGTATTGCAAAATGGGATTTATTAGACTACTTTGGAAGTAGTACAACGTGTTTAAATCAAACTGATTACTGATTACTCAGTTTGCGCTGCTTTTATACTTTCCGTTGCTTCATTCGCATATTTCTACTAAAGTCTAGACGTCTCCCTTCTAGAACTGTTGTATCTCCTGCTTGGTAATTTAGCTACATATATGCGTGTGTATGTGTGAGTAACAACTTCGGCGGATGATTACATGTGTTTGTGAGTATCTCTTCGTTGCCTTGTATGTATGCGTGTAAAGGATGATTGATTTGTTCATTTACACAAGAGTGGCAGCTTGCTTTATTGTTGTTGTTCCTTTATTTACTAAAAGCCAATGATGTCAACATTCTCGCCACAATATTTTGCAAGTTTACAGCTTCCGTACTTAAACCTTGAAAAGGTTGGCTCATTTAATATTTGCGAAGATTTGCTTTACTAACCGGATTTTTTTTTTTTTTTTGAGTACTGATTTTTTACTAACGAGGCGATTTTGGCGAAGATTTTGAAGAAATCGGCGTTATTGTGTTTCGACCTTTAACTTTATCGCACGCTTTGTCATTTAATCTGCATTTTTTCCTTTCATCCACCCAAAATTTTCATTGCTTTGAAGTTCTAAATTACACCCTTGTTGTAAACGCAGACTTTGATATCATTACAATAGGCGGGGATAATTAAAATGAGTTGAGTGCATCCTTTTGATGTCGCACATATCGTCAAATATGCTTAAGTGGCAGTAGGGTGGTACAAAAAAAATTTAATGGACCATAAAACAAATTGTTGCTAGGCGAACAGGGCACTGCTATAAATCAGAAATGGAAACAAACTTAGATTAGAGTTGTTTGAGGAAATGCACTGCGACATGCAGGTCGGTCTATTGTGTTCTCTTCTCTTCATAGCACCTCGAAGGTGATGAGCAAAAGTTGTTTTTGTTATTGTTTAGTGAAATAGGCCAAAACTTACTCTTTTGGCGAAGTCTCTCAGAGCAATTAGTTCAACATTATTTGTTTAAAAGCGTTGCAGTTTATAGATTGATTGATCAGAAGGGAACTTTTATGGTCTGAGTGGAATTGTGTACAACTGTACGAACCACTCCCTCGAATGGTAACGAAGTCGTCACATGTATGTATACGCGAAAGTAGCCGTATATCCTACCCTGCCCAGTTCTCTGAAAACCATTCTGAGCGGTACGCCTACACTCCGAATAGGTCAACAGATAACGCCATGCATGACCTCCTCACAGAAATGCATAGAATCCGCCTGAAAAAATGTTAGTCGAACACTTGAAAGAAGATAATTCCAGTGGAGGATATGCTGTTTGAGCTAATTCCGCTATGTATAGAAACTGAACAGAGACAAAATAATTTAAAAAAAATTTTAAGTTAAACGGTTTTATTGAAAACAATACTTACATGAAGTAATAATAATATTAAAAGCTAGAAAATAATTAGCTAGGTCCTAGGTACAAGTCATCACACTCCTTATCAATCTAGGACGTGGATCAGACAATTAAATAAAAGCGTTGGGCATATGAAATTTCTAAAAATGTGAGGCGTAGCATATCCTGATTAAGGTTCAGTTGGTCTTACTTATGACTATCAATAGAAATTTGATGTGTCCAACGCTTTTATTTAATTGTCTGATCAACGCTCTAGATTGATGGGGAGTGCGATGACTAGTACCTAGGATCTACCAAATTATTTTCTATCTTTTAGTATTGTTACTACTTCATGTAAGTATTGCTTTCAATAAAACCGTTTAACTTAAAATTTTTTTTTAATTATTTTTTGTTTTCAAGTTTTTAGTCTTTATTTAATTGCCTATTATTTCTCATTCTATTTCGTTCATTTAGTGACTCATTATTACAAGGAATCTTTCCTGACAATTTGTTACAATCTAAGTCCTCAATACATAATCCTTCCAAAGACTTTACTCGACTCTGCGCCACGTATTCTTGTCCCTCCTCGAACTCTAAAATATGTTGATGTCACTTCTACCGGACTGTATGTAATATTTGTTCCAAACATGAGCCAAATCGGACATCATAGGTCGCTTTCTATTCATGTATGTATTATGTGTTCCAAATATGAGCCAAATCGGACCACAAATACGATTTTTGTCTTATTATTGCATTGTCATCGGGTTCTGAACTATATTCCAAGTTTCAAGCTTGTAGCTTATAGGTAAGTTACTTCAATTTTAATTACAAAATTCGCAAGCTAAATAAAACCGTTTAAAAAAGTGACCCAGTCACACTGCAGACCCTACAACTGCATGCCCAAACTGATTTTATATATTTTTCCTGATCGGTCATAAGGTCAATTATGTTGTTTCGCATTTCCACTTATTAAAACTTTAACAACTGGTGTGTTTAGAAAAAGTACTAATTCCTGTAGGGGTGACATAAGGTCAACGGCCAGAACGTCACTTAACCACTTCAAATGACCACAAAGTCAATTGAAATTATGACCATATGATATAGTCGAAACGTCAAATTTCAAATAGTTACAAGTCAACGACCTTACGATTGCCCTGCTTTTTCGAAATGGCCACGAAGTCAACTCTTTTTTCTCAAGTGGCCATAAAGTCAATTATTTCTTTTCGCATCTCCACGCATTATAGTTTAAACAAGTGTTGAATTATAGTTTTATTGTTTCCGATACGTCTTTTTTCAGTCGTATGAAAAAAAATTTTTTTTTTTTTTAATTTTCATACACGGTGCTCCTTTTTCTATATTTTGGTCCCATAATAGTGTGACGAATAATAGCAACACTAAGGCATACTATCATCTCTAAGCCGATACTAAGCAGCCACTTGTATCTACATAAACAAATCAATCATTATGTCTACACATATGTACATACAAGAAGCGGAGAGATATGCACAAACACATGTATATATCTGAGATGCTCACAAAAGTATGCAATCATCGGTCGAAGTATTACTCACATATACACGCGCATATGAGAAGCTATAAACGTGCATCTGTAGTTTATAGCTGGTGAGTTTATAGCTGGTAAACAAGTAGTAAATTCTAGAAGGATAAATGCCTAGAAGTATGCGAACGAGGAAACCGAAGAGTATAAAAGCAGCACCAGCTGAGGCATGGGCAATCAGTTTGATTTAAGCACGCTATTGGTTGCGAAGTATAAGTGTTATTGTGAATTATTTTCAAAGTAATCTAATAAAGGCCATTTTGCATTATTGAATATTGGAGTTATTTATTCAACAATTTAGCGATACGAACGTTAGTAGAAGGTGTAAAATAAGCAGAATTCCCCGAAATTCGTTACAATAGTAAAAAATCGTTTAAAAAACTAGACCAATGAAGTGCCCTCTGAGAAAAATAGAAGTTATCTAACTAAAATCTTATCCAAATTTTAGCCTGCGGTGCTACTTTTCCTAATTCCGTTTTCAATAAAATGCAAAATCGTATAAAAATATGGACCGGGGACGATTCGTTTGAAATAAGAAGAACATATTCAACTCGCCAATCTTACGGAACTTTTTGCTTTCGTACTGATCTTAAATCCCTATATATAGTTGTGGTCTTTTCCCGAAATTGGTCATAAGGTCAAACAGAAATTCTCTCTATAGTCATAAAATCAAGTAAACAAAAGTCATAAAACAATTGACCTTATGACGATTTGAAATGATCATACCATCATACCTCACTAGGGTAGGCACCTTGTCGTTGGTGTGAGGGCTTAACCGAACTCCATAGCGCCCGACTATGAGGCGGAGCTGGTTAGGACTGACATCTACGCCGTTTCGCCTCATACGAGGGCGGCGGGATGTCGGTGACCAAGAACTGCCAACCCCCTAATCCAGGGTGTTATGCGGACCGTGCCTATTGGACGATTTGCAGCTAGGGGATAAATTCGGCTGTATTCGAATGGAGCCTTCCCGATACCGGGCCACCTCGGGAAGTTTTAATGGCCTTACCACAGCAAGGGGCGCTGCTGTGGCGGACTGTTTTTTCCCCGTATATAATACTGGACCGCTGAGCCCGCCTTGTCGGGCAGGTGGTCGTACAATCAAGATGAACGACTCATGAACTGACTGTAATAAGGACGATGTAAAGAGGAGGACTGAGTCGCAATCCAAGGACGACAAATACGAATTAAGCGATGCGTCGGACTCGGGGAGCGAGAGTAGTGCTGATTCAATGAGCTCCGTGTTGGAGAAGCACACAAATGAAAACGGAGTAGAAGAGTGGAGAAGGGTACGGAGCAGAGGAAGTAAAAGAGCTCTCTCGCAGTACCGTGCAGCACTAAGAATTGTCAACGCTTGGGAGCAGTGGTCGACCCAACAGAAGTCGAGATCGAGCGCTTGGAATGGGCCCATGAAGCCGTAGAAGTAGGTCGAAGGCAGTTCAAAAGGTTTGCTGCGAGAAACCCTCGGTTCTGCAACCGGTACGAGGAGAAAGAAGCGTCGAATGGCAGAATGAAGAGGCAACGTTCGGCGGAAGGCGATAAGCCTGCTTTCAAGAGGAAGAAAGGACCCAGTCCTAGAGCCGCGAGGCAGGGCAGTCGCATAGACAAGACAAGTAGGCCCAAAGCTGTAAGACAAATGGGCTCCAATAGCGAGGTAGCAACTACCTCGAAAGCTGCGAGTCAGAGGGAAGTTCCAATTAAGGAAGTAGGAGATAAGCCAAAGGGAGATTACGCTAAGACTCCGGCTTTCTCGGAGGCGCTAAAGAGAGTTAACGCTAAGACTCCGACTTTCTCGGAGGTGCCAAAGGGAGATAACACTAAGACTCCTGCTTTTCCCGAGAAGATGAGTGATGTGGCAAAGCAGTCACTGACTGTGGCGCTGGTTGTTCGTAGCAGTCCTTTCGGACAAATGACTACTGAAAGGTGGAGATCTGTGGAAAGGGAGCTTATTAGCTTAATGCTTAAGATGATGCGGGAACAACCAAGTAAGCCCCTTCCAACCTTTGATTCGGGGGGATGGTATAACGGTGTGAAGATGATAGCGTGCGACAACATCGCGAGCTTGCAGTGGCTGGAGGAAGTGGTTCCAAACCTCCAAAGGCAAGGCACGAACGCGCGGTTTGAGGTGTTGGATAAAGCGCAAATCCCCACGGTACCAAAAGTTAAGGTATGGATACCATGCGTGATGAAGTCGGAGGATACACTGCGACTTCTGCAGAATCAGAATCCGAACATACCTGCACAGGATTGGAAGGTACTTACTGTATCTCGGCCTACCGAGGATGGTCAGTTCTACATCTTCCAAATAAACAAGCAGGCGGAAGATATTTTGTACACGCAGCTTGGTAAAATGTCCTTTGGCACTGGCAAAATTTACATGCGACTCAGGAAAAGAAATCCCGAGGATAAAAACCCTAACACGTTAGAGGTGGGCGAAGTCGAAAAGGGCCTCAAAAGCCTAAGGGAAAAAAGACAGGTGGAGGTCCCCGACGTCACCACGAACGTGCTAGAAGAGTCCAACCGTTAAATGGTGCTGTGACTCGCACTGAGGAACACCCTGCACAACAGTCACGAGAGGCTGAAGTGGGCCTCGAATACTCTAAACCAAAAGGGCAAGGGGAGGACGACGACGTCAATATGAAGGTGCTGGAGGGGGACAAACAGCCCAATGGTGCTGCGAGTCCTACAGATAAACCTCCAACACAGTAAAGTGGCGTCGAGCGAACTCCTCCTAACCCTTGAGGAGGGTTCGTTTGACGTGGCGCTGATCCAGGAGCCGTGGCTCTCATCGGGAGGAAAGGTTTCTGGACTTAGCGCGCGCGGGTTTGGCGTTTACTACACGCAAACGGAAAGACGGGTGCGAGCTGTAGTAATGGTAAGGAAACAGCTGCATTCATATATGCTGCCTAATTACACCACTGAGGATCTCGTAGCGGTGGCCGTTGAGCAAAAGAATAAGCAGGCATTTATCCTGGCGTCCTGCTACATGACCCATGTTACGGAGGTCCCACCGATGGAGTGCAAAAGGCTAGTACAGGAGGAAGGGCGCAAAGGGCGGTTGGAGCAAAAGAATAAGCAGGCATTTATCCTGGCGTCCTGCTACATGACCCATGTTGCGGAGGTCCCACCGATGGAGTGCAAAAGGCTAGTACAGGAGGAAGGGCGCAAAGGGCGGTTGGTCATAGGCGCAGATGCAAATGCGCACCAGAATGCGTGGGGAAGAGCAGATACGAACGAGAGAGGCGAATCTCTGTTTTGTTACATCCTGCAAACCAATTTGCAGATAGCCAACAGGGGAAATGTCCCTACATACATTGGTCCAACATCCAGCAATGTTCTGGATATTACATTGAGCTCCGAGCGTGATATATCAAGGTATGATTGGATGGTTCTTGATAGACCATCCTTCTTCGTCCATGCGTATATCAGCTTCAACATCCCCCTAAAGAGGGTAGAGAAGGGAGGAGCCTTTAGAAACCCTAGGTCAACGAACTGGGCTAAATTCCAGAAACATGTAGAAACAAAACTGGGACAACCCAAAGAGGTTGCTAATGTAGAGGAACTGGAAGAGTCGAATGAATTCGTAACAAGGACGCTTATGACTGCGTATAACAAAGCTTGCCCTCTAAGAAGATTCAGAGGAAAAGCGAAGCGTGTCGGGACGAGTACAGGGATCTACTGAGGATCTACAAGCGTGAAATTACCAGGGCGAAGAGAAACTCATGGAAAAGTTTCTGTACGGACATAGAGTGCTCCAGCGAAACAGCACGGTTGCAAAAAGTCCTAGCAAAGGGAAACATAGTCCAGGGACTAATAAAGAAAGAGAACGGGGAATGGTCACGTAATAGTGAGGAATCCCTTGAGGTGCTAGGATAGGATAGGTTAGGTGGTAGCTGCCCTGATAAGGATAGCTCACTTGGACAACACGAAGGTCCCTTGTGATACCACATACACCAAAAATAACGGTGACTAAGATCTAGCTACTTAGAGAACCGTTGGGTAGCAACGATAAAGCTCCGAATGATACCGAACTCAACTTTGGATATATCCTCGGGAGATCCAAGTGAGTCGCGACCGAAGTACTTTCGCCTAGTTCTGGCAAAAGCTGGACAATCAAGCATAAAGTGATTTGGTGATTCCACCTCATCATCCTCCATACAGCTGCAGCAGGATGGAGTTTCCAGTATATTGAGACGTACCGCATGGATACCCATGGGACAGTGCCCCGTCAAAACCCCAATGACCATTGATAGGTGAGCCTTAGTGAACCCAATTATTTCAGCAGACCTCCTGCCATCCACTTTTGGCCAGAAAGATCTTGCTACCCTGCAAGACGTGGTATCCGCCCAACGTTTGCTGAGCTGATTCGAGGCCCAGCTATGGAGGAGCAATCCACAGGTTGCCAGCGGGATCCCGAAATCCCTACAGCCATCTTCATCCGGTTCAGTTGTACCGATGCGGGCTAAGAGATCCGCTTGACAGTTACCCGGGATATCACTATGGCCCGGGACCCAGATAATCTTAATTGTAAAATAATTCGATGCAATCGCAAGCGAGGTCAGGCACTCCCAGACCACCCTCGATCGCACTGTAGCTGAGCTCAAGGCCTTGATAGCCGCTTGGCTATCAGAGTAGATGTTAAATTCCCTAACCGTGGTAGCACTGGATAGCATTCCATCCACCGCATCCTTAATCGCAGCAATTTCCGCTTGGAATACACTGCAGTGATCAGCCAACTTAAACTTGCGGCTTAAATTTAGCTCTTGACAAAAGACCCCCCCCACCAACCTTTCCATCCAGCTTTGACCCATCCGTGAACAAGTTAACCGGTCCCATGCCCCAGATAATTCCACTTCCCCAATCCTCTCTCTCTGGAATAACTGGGGTGAAGGTTGTATAGGGAGCAGTTATCGGCATACAGTAGTCCGTTCTGTCCGGGATGAAGTCGAAACTGGTAAGAAGGCTAGAGTGTCCGCGGTCAGAAAGTCTATATCCCATATCACGAAGCCTGACCAACGACCTTACCGTGGCCGCCTTTCCCGCAATATCTACTGGGTATATGTTCAGCATGACGTTCAGTGCCAAGGTAGGTGTTGTTCTGAGAGCGCCACTGATACCGATCAGCGCCGTCCGTTGCACTGACACTAACATTTTGGAGGTGCTCGCCGTGTCCAGTGCTTTCCACCAGACCATATATAGCAGAATCGGTTTGACCACCATCTCATAAAGCCAGTGTACTATTCTTGGCGAGAGTCCGCATCTCTTTCCGATAGCTCCTCTGCAGCAGTACAAGGCAATGGCGGCCTTCCTGGCCCGATCTTCCACATTGGGTCTCCAGGACAGTTTCTTGTCCAAAACAATCCCCAAATATTTAACCCTATCAGAAAGTACCAACGGTACCCCTCCAATCGAGGGCGTTCTGAAATCGGGCATCTTATATCTCCTTGTGAAAATGACCAATTCCGTTTTTCCCGGGTTGACCGCCAACCCACATGACTCAGCCCACCTAGCCACAGTATCAAGGTAGCCCTGCAGAACATCGCGCAGGGTGCCCAGAAATTTGCCTCTGACTAGGATAGCGAGGTCATCTGCATAGGCAACCACCCGACAACCATTGGCTTCCAGCTCCACAAGAAGCTCGTTGACTACCACAACCCAGAGGAGATAGGAACCCCCCTGTGGCGTGCCCCTGCACACCTTCCTCTTAATTATGGCCCCACCCCACTCCGCTGCGACAATTCTGCCGCATAGAGGTTTGCTAATAAATTCAACCAGAGCCGCCTCGACTCCTAAACCCACCAGAGCTCTTTCGATTGCCCCCGGTAAGACATTGTTAAAAGCTCCCTCGATGTCTAAAAAGGCACCCTGAGCATACTCTTTGTGTTCTAGGGACCCCTCTATTTGCTTTACAATCGAATGGAGAGCCGTTTCCGTCGATCTGCCCTTGCAGTACGCATGCTGTGAAGCCGACAGTAACCCCCGAGGTATCCTTTCCCGTAGGTACAGGTCAATCAACCGCTCAAACGTCTTAAGAAGAAACGACGAGAGACTGATTGGCCTGAAATCCTTAGGTGATACATGAGAGCTTCTGCCGGCCTTCGGAATGAAAATAACCCTAACCGTGTGCCAAGACTTCGGGATATAGTTAAGCCTGAGGCAGTTAGTATATATGATGGCCAACCAGCGGCAGGAAATCCCCAAAGACCTTTGAAGCTGCGCAGGAATGATTCCATCCGGGCCCGGAGACTTATAGGGCTTGAACGACCCTATAGCCCAGGTTATTTGACTTTCCCGTATTGGAATGGCATGGCCATCGACCGCCGACCATGCAGGCGAAGATCCCTGCGCAACTGGGACATCGGGAAAATGATTGTCCAGTAAAAGCCTTAGGGACTCCTCGCTACTCATCGACCAGTCCCCACCATCATCTCTCAGATACCACATAGGAGCGGGGTTCTTAGAGAGTATTTTTCTAAATCTCGCGGATTCATTGCAGCCTTCTACGTTTTCGCAGAAGCTTCGCCATGCATCTCGCTTGGCTATCCTTATTTCATATTTATAAATCCCCAGACTCACCTTATAGAGCTCCCAGTCCGAGGGTAATTTACTCCTCCTGGCTCTGTTGAAGAGCCGCCGACTGGACGCTCTTAGGTCGTCAAGATAATCCGACCACCAGGGCGGCTTGCCCTTCCCCCTGTAAGTTTTCAATGGGCAGGACAGCTGAAAGGCGCTATTGCTTGCCGAGGTGAAGGGTTTCACCCCGACCTACTAAAGTGGCAGAATACCGCACCTATCAGCCCAAAGTCATCAAGTCAAAATGTAAAGTGAAATCAAAGCCCTAAAACAGTCCAGTTCGTCACCGTTGTGTACCGATCTTGACTCTTAAAGAGTCCTCCCTCCTCTGAGCTCGGCACAATGACTCAGGGGGTGCGGGTTTTATCGAGTTGTCCTCTCTAGATCCGCCATTATCAGTAGAAACAGGGGCACCTCGTGCAGGACGTGATAACTAATCACGCGTGACATTCGTCACTATGGCCGGTCTAAGACTGATATCAGTCCCTGATCCAGAGCCTGAAACCACTTATGATATCCAAGCCAAGTATCTTAGGTGCTTCTCGATACACATTTCCCATCGGGAGAAGGTTTAGAGGAGCCAGCAGACATCACTCACACTCCGATCACGGAGCTAGTAGTGCCGGGCTTGGTGACCGATACCAAGATCGAGTGGGCAGTGAAGACGTTTTCTAAGTTTAAATCGCCGGGCCCAGATGGTATATTCCTGCCCATGCTACAAGTCTCAAGTAGGGCGGTCGTGGAATGGCTTAAAATAATATTCGATGGGTGCATACGACTGAATCATGTACCGCACTCTTGGAGAACTGCTCGTGTAGCTTTTCTACAAAAGGCGGGGAAGATCGGTCACATGTATTCCAAAGACTATAGACCCATTAGCTTAACATCATTTCTGCTCAAAACCTTTGAGAGGCTGATAGATGTGTACATAAAGTCCAACGTGAATGAAAAGCTGCTCTCCACAACACAGCATGCGTACACCAAAGGCAAGTCGGTAGACACCGCATTGCATAGGGTGGTAATAAGCATAGAGAAATCCCTGGAATATAAGGAGTATTCTCTAGGAGTCTTCTTGGATATTGCCGGGGCTTTCAATAATGTTGCAAAATGGGCGATTATGGATGGTCTTAATTACATTAAAGTACATCCTGCCTTAATCAGATGGATCGGCTGCATGTTAAATTGCAGAAAGATTAAATCACAATGGGGATTGTACGAGGCCACGAAATCAGTGGACAGGGGCACGCCGCAGGGAGGGGTGCTATCACCTCTGCTGTGGACGCTGGTCATCAACCAACTGCTCAGGCAATTCGATGAGGGACCCGTAAAACTTACGGCTTACGCAGATGACGTTGCAATTGTCATAAGTGGAAAGTGCCTTCCAACGATTAGTTCTTTGATGGATCGGGCGCTTCGCGATATTCATACCTGGGCATTTAATGTCGGGTTGAAAGTCAATGCGGAGAAGACGGATATGGTCTTGTTTACAAAGAGGTACAAGGTCCCAAATTGGACCAGGCCTAAGTTAGGAGGGGTGACCTTACAGGAGAAACCTTGCACAAAATATTTAGGAATCATCCTAGACAGTAAGCTGTCATGGAAGCTCAACGTGGAGGAGAGGGTCAAGAAGGCCTCAACGGCACTCTACGCACGTAAAAGAATGCTGGGGTGTACGTGGGGCCTATCGCCCTCTCTTTCTCATTGGGTTTTTACAGCGATTGTAAGCCCTATTCTATACTATGGAGTTCTTGTTTGGTGGAAAGCCACACAAAAAACAACATACCTCAAAAAATTAGAGGGGGTATGCAGACTATCGATGCTTAGCATTACGGGAGCCCTGAAAACAACCCCGACGGCTGCACTGTATGCCATTTTGCACATCCCACCTGTAGACCTGGTAGCAAAGAACAAAGCATTAACGACCACAGCCAGGCTCGGCGCTTCGGGGCAGCTTGAGCGCCGACCATATGGCCATAGTAGTATAGCGTCATCAATCACAAGACGAACAGACTACATGATTCCCTATCTGCGCTTTGAGGGAGATCTTAAGGCCACAATAGAGGTGGACGGTTGGCGCAAGGGTGCGCAAATGGCGGACGAAGCGATACATGTGTACACCGATGGTTCCAAAGTAGTGGAAGGAGTAGGGTCTTCGGTATACTGCGCTGATCCGGAAATAAGCAGATCCTACAGGTTGCCGGATTACTGTAGCTTTTTCCAAGCGGAAATATTAGCCGTAAGCAAAGCTTTCTACTACTGGAAGAGAATAGCTTAAGCTGCAACCGTGTTAACTTTTATATTGACAGTCAAGCAGCAATTAAGGCAATAATCTCGCATAGCACAGCGCCTAAATGCGTGTTAGAGTGTAAGCAGTCTCTGGAGAGAATCGGGACAGGGAGAAGCATACATCTATATTGGGTCCCAGGGCATATGGGAATAGATGGGAATGAAAAAGCGGATGAACTAGCTAAAAAGGGCGCATCCCTTGAACCTTGCTCCGTAGATGTCCCAATGAGATGGGGCGAGATTAAGCGAACGCGAGAGGTAAACATGATCGACCAAGCGGGAAAAGCGTGGGTTCAAGCGCGGGGCTGTAAAGTATCGAAGATTATGTGTAGGTCTTACAACCTTAGACTAACACAGTTACTCCTATCATTAAAAATAGAGGACTGTAGATTCATGACGGGTATTCTGACTGGACACTGCCTTCTGGCGTCACATGCCTTTAAACTAGGCTTGGTCAGTGATAGCAGATGTAGGAAGTGCGGGTTGGAGGAGGAAACGATCGAGCACGTTCTGTGCTCGTGCCCTGCACTTGCCAGGCTAAGACTCCAGCTATTAGGAGTGATACAGCTGTCAGATCTAGAAGCAGCAAGTGGCTTAAGTCCTAGGAAGGTTCTAGTATTTGCCTAGAGGACGGAGTTATTTTATAACATAGGTCCTGGTTTTTGATAGGGTTTTTCAGTTTTGTCGTTAAAACAAACTTCTGGTAACACTACGGACTCAATCAGTCTATGTGAGGTCCTCATGGACCGGCCAGTTCAACCTACCTACCTACCATCAATTGAGCTTTTTACCGTTGACCTTATGTCACTCCACCTATTAAAAGCTCATATATGTACATATATTCTAGATATGCCTATCAAATAGTTTTTCTGTAACGCATTCAAAACAAAAACTTTTTGTTGGCTCACCCTAATTTGTCATAACGGTTGAATGGATCCATAGCATAAAATTATATTTTTGCCTGGCCTTTATTTTGTTTTATTTGCTATTTTTGTATATTTTGCACAATATTTTTTAGTTCTTCTTTAATCTTACATTGTCAACGCAAAAAGAAGGAACTCCAATTTTTACAACAATAAAGGTTGGGAAAAAGTTAGAGTTTACTTTTACAATCAATATTGGAAATTTCAGCTTGCCATCTCGGACAGGCAGCTGTTCTTCCTATTTAAAAATGTGTCACTCTATATTCGCGGCGAAACAAATGAAATAGTTTTAAATGTGAGGTCCAAATACATAATACCAATTCTCTTATTAATAAGTAAAAGTGTATAAGTTCGGGTGTTACCGAACATTATATACTCAGCGTGAACTTCCATTGCACATTTCATTTCAGATAAATTACTTTTCTACATAACACGTGGCAACGCTCATTTAAAAGAAATATGTCTCCCCATTTCCTCTTACAGTAAAAGTTGATAAGTGCAATATCATTGATTCAAAACTATTTTTTGCTAATTTATAGCTTATTAGTCTAGTCTACGACCCTTTAAACTTATTTTATATCTAAGTTGCCGCGATCTTTAACCGATCTCGTCCATTTCTTCTAGAAATATTTCCTGCTATAGGGAAAATCTGGGTACCCAATTTTATTAAGATCCGTTAATTTTTCTTCGAGTTATGGCCCCCGAAACATAGAAAATTGCTTAGTCATAAAAGGGGCGGTGCCACACCCATAAAATATTTACAAAAAGCCACAAAAAGGCCCCGAGAGGACCCGAAATATGAGGCTCGATACATAGTTTTTTTGCACAGAACATCTTTTTGCGTTGGCGTCCTTCGGCCGCGATTTGTAAAAATAACCCTGTGTGTATCCAACGCCTTTCTGCATTAGTGTGTACAAAAAATCTGGCAAAATACAACAACCATATGAAAATTTGAACCGAAATGATATGACAGAAATAAAATTTTTAATTTTTGTTTTCGGATTCTAAAATGGCAAGTCGAAAGGTGTCTTTTGATACCAACTTTGAAAATTTTTGTTAAAAATTAGGTGGTGAACCGTGTTGTAAAACGTTACCTTTTTTCAAAACAACTGCAAAATTGTATGAGACAACTGCTAGTAATCAGTTGTAAGATTTTGACGTCTTTGACAACTACACCAACACACGTTTGTAAACGGTAATGCCACAAAAAGTTGTTAGACTAGACAACTCAACCGATATTTTTTTTGACAGGTTGAGTTGTAATCTGTAATACCAAATTTCGAAATTTCAACCCAACCAGAGTTGAGTTGTAAACGTAAAAGTGGGCGTGGTCTTTAACCGATCTCGACCATTTTTTCTATAAATATTTCCCGTCCGTCTGTCTGTCCGTCTGTCTATTTGAACGCAAACTAGTCCCTCAAATTTTGAGATATCTAAATGAAATTTGGCACAAGGATGTATTTTTGTATTATATTCGACATTTGCCGGATCCGGTAGGATCGGACCACTATGACATATATCTCCCATACAACCGATCGTTCACATAAGACGATTTTGGTCATTCCTGCCGCAATTTAGAAAGTATAAACGTGAAACTCGGTGATATATATTTTAATATATCATAGAAGATTTTCTGAAAAAATCACTTCGATCGGAGCTATATATAGTATATATCCCATACAACCGATGGTTCAGATAGAAACATTTTTGGCAATTTCTCCCTTAATTTCCAATATAAGAAGTAAGGAAAGTTAAGTTCGGGTGTAACCGAACATTACATACTCAGTTTAGAGCTATGGTGACAACATAACGGAAAATAACCATGTATGAAAATGAACCGAGGGTAATCCTGGAATGTGTTTGTATGACATGTGTATCAAATGAAAGGTATTAGAGAGTATTTTATGAGACAGTGGGCCATAGTTCTATAGGTGGACGCCATTTAGGGATATAGCCATAAAGGTGGATCAGGGTTGACTCTAGAATGCGTTTGTACGATATGGGTATCAAATGAAAGGTATTAATGAGGGTTTTAAAAGGGAGTGGTGGTAGTTGTATAGGTGGTCGCCTTTTCGAGATATCGCCATAAAGGTGGAGCAGGGGTGGCTCTAGAAAATATTTGTACGATATGGGTATCAAATTAAAGGTATTAATGAGGTCTTTAATAGGGAGTGGGCCTTAGTTCTATAGGTGGACGCCTTTTCGAGATATCGCCATAAAGGTGGACCAGAGGTGACTCTAGAATGTGTTTGTACGATATGGGTATCAAAACAAAGGTATTAATGAGGGTTTTAAAAGGGAGTGGTGGAAGTTGTATAGGTGGTCGCCTTTTCGAGATATCGGCATAAAGGTGGACCAGGGGTGACTCTAGAATTTGTGTGTACGATATGGGTATCAAATGAAAGGTGTTAATGAGTATTATAAAAGGGAGTGATCCTTAGTTCCATAGGTGGACGCCGTTTCGGGATATCGCCATAAAGGTGGACCAGGGGTGACTCTAGCATGTGTTTGTACGATTTGGTATCAAATGAAAGGTGTTAATGAGTATTTTAATAGGGAGTGGGCCTTAGTTCTATAGGTGGACGCCTTTTCGAGATATCGCCATAAAGGTGGACCAGAGGTGACTCTAGAATGTGTTTGTACGATATGGGTATCAAAACAAAGGTACTAATGAGGGTTTTAAAAGGGAGTGGTGGAAGTTGTATAGGTGGTCGCCTTTTCGAGATATCGGCATAAAGGTGGACCAGGGGTGACTCTAGAATTTGTGTGTACGATATGGGTATCAAATGAAAGGTGTTAATGAGTACTATAAAAGGGAGTGACCCTTAGTTCCATAGGTGGACGCCGTTTCGGGATATCGCCATAAACGTGGACCAGGGCTGACTCTAGAATGCGTTTGTACAATATAGGTATCAAACGAAAGGTGTTAACGAGTATTTCAAAAGGGCGTGGGGCTTAGTTCTATAGGTGGACGCCTCTTCGAGATATCGCCATAAAGGTGGACCAGGGGTGACTCTAGAATGTGTTTGTACGATTTGGTATCAAACGAAAGGTGTTAACGAGTATTTCAAAAGGGCGTGGGGCTTAGTTCTATAGGTGGACGCCTCTTCGAGATATCGCCATAGAGGTGGACCAGGGGTGACTCTAGAATGTGTTTGTACGATTTGGTATCAAATGAAAGGTGTTAGTGAGTATTTTAATAGGGAGTGGGCCTTAGTTCTATAGGTGGACGCCTTTTCGAGATATCGCCATAAAGGTGGACCAGAGGTGACTCTAGAATGTGTTTGTACGATATGGGTATCAAAACAAAGGTATTAATGAGGGTTTTAAAAGGGAGTGGTGGAAGTTGTATAGGTGGTCGCCTTTTCGAGATATCGCCATAAAGGTGGACCAGAGGTGACTCTAGAATTTGTGTGTACGATATGGGTATCAAATGAAAGGTGTTAATGAGTATTATAAAAGGGAGTGACCCTTAGTTCCATAGGTGGACGCCGTTTCGGGATATCGCCATAAACGTGGACCAGGGCTGACTCTAGAATGCGTTTGTACAATATGGGTATCAAACGAAAGGTGTTAACGAGTATTTCAAAAGGGCGTGGGGCTTAGTTCTACAGGTGGACGCCTCTTCGAGATATCGCCATAAAGGTGGACCAGGGGTGACTCTAGAATGTGTTTGTACGATTTGGTATCAAACGAAAGGTGTTAACGAGTATTTCAAAAGGGAATGACCCTTAGTTCCATAGGTGGACGCCGTTTCGGGATATCGCCATAAACGTGGACCAGGGGTGACCCTAGAATTTGTTTGTACGATATCGGTATCAAATGAAAGGGGTTAATGAGCATTTTAAAAGGGAGTGGGCCTTAGTTCTATAGGTGGACGTCTTTTCGATATATCGCCATAAAGGTGGACCATGGGTGACTCTAGAATGTGTTTGTACGATATCGGTATCAAATTAAAGGTATTAGTGAGGGTTTTAAAGGGAGTGGTGGTGGTTGTATAGGTGGTCGCCTTTTCGAGATATCGCCATAAAGGTGGACCAGGGGTGACTCTAGAATATGTTTGTACGATTTGGTATCAAATGAAAGGTGTTAATGAGTATTTTAAAAGGGCGTGGGGCTTAGATCTATAGGTGGACACCTTTTCGATATATCGCCATAAAGGTGGACCAGGGGTGACTCTAGAATGTGTTTGTACGATATGGGTATCAAATTAAAGGTATTAATGAGGCCTTTAAAAGGGAGTGGTGGTAGTTGTATATGTGACGGCGTTTTCCAGATATCGACCAAAATGTGGACCAGGGTTACCCAGAACATCATCTGTTAGATACCGCTAATTTATTTATATATATAATACCACGAACAGTATTCCTGGCAAGATTTCAAGAGTTTTTTATTTCGCCCTGCAGAACTTTTTCATTTCATTCTACTTAATATGGTAGGTGTCACACCCATTTTACAAAGTTTTTTTCTAAAGTTATATTTTGCGTCAATAAACCAATCAAAATACCAAGTTTCATCTCTTTTTTCGTATTTGGTATAGACTTATGGCATTTTTTTCGTTTTTGGTAATTTTCGATATCGAAAAAGTGGGCGTGGTCATAGTCGGATTTCGGCGATTTTTTACAACAATACAAAGTGAGTTCAGATAAGTATGTGAACTGAGTTTAGTAAAGATATATATATCGATTTTTGCTCAAGTTATCGTGTTAACGGCCGAGCGGAAGGACAGACGGTAGACTGTGTATAAAAACTGGGCGTGGCTTCAACCGATTTCGCCCTTTTTCACAGAAATAAGTTACCGTCCCAGAATCTAAACCCCTACCAAATTTCACAAGGATTGGTAAATTTTTGTTCGACTTATGGCATTAAAAGTATCATAGACAAATTAAATGAAAAAGGGCGGAGCCACGCCCATTTTGAAATTTTCTTTTATTTTTGCATTTTGTTGTACCATATCATTACTGGAGTTGAATGTTGACATAATTTACTTATATACTGTAAAGATATTAAATTTTTTGTTAAAATTTGACTTTAAAAAACAATTTTTTTTAAAAGTGGGCGTGGTCGTTCTCCGATTTTGCTAATTTTTATTAAGCATACATATAGTAATAGGAGTAACGTCCCTGCCAAATTTCATCATGATATCTTCAACGAATGCCAAATTACAGCTTGCAAAACTTCTGAAATACCTTCTTTTAAAAGTGGGCGGTGCCACGCCCATTGTCCAAAATTTTACTAATTTTCTATTATGCGTCATCAGTTCAACTCACCTGCCAAGTTTCATCGCTTTATCCGTCTTTCGTAATGAATTATCGCACTTTTTCGGTTTTTCGAAATTTTCGATATCGAAAAAGTGGGCGTGGTTATAGTCCGATATTGTTCATTTTAAATAGCGATCTGAGATGAGTGCTCGTGAACCTACATACCAAATTTCATCAAGATACCTCAAAATTTACTCAAGTTATCGTGTTAACGGACAGACGGACGGACGGACATGGCTCAATAAAATTTTTTTTCGATCCTGATGATTTTGATATATGGAAGTCTATATCTATCTCGATTCCTTTATACCTGTACAACCAACCGTTATCCAATCAAAGTTAATATACTCTGTGAGCTCTGCTCAACTGAGTATAAAAACGTAAAACTTGGTGATATATATTCTAATATATCATAGAAGATTTCCTGTAAAAATCATTTCGATCGGAGCTATATATAATATATATCCCATACAACCGATCGTTCAGATAAAGGAGTTTTTTGCCATTTTTTTATATTTATCTTAAAAATCGTTTAGGTATGTACATCTGTTCACTATATATTTCTTATCTTATACAGCGCATTATTTGGAGATTACGAATGGGATAAGATTATTGTTCAGCCCCATTCATGAAAGGTATGAAGTCTTCGGCACAGCCGAAGACAATCCCTTCCTTGCTTGTTTAAATTTGAAGTTTTTCCTATTTATTGTTATAAATCCACTTGGGATATGAAATACCACTGATATAAAGCTCTTTTTTGCAAAGATATCACTTATTTTATTCGTCCACGACCCCTTTAAAAATCTTTTATATAAAAGCAGGCGTGGTCCATAACCGATTTCGTTAATTTTTCTTCAAAGCATTCCTTATAGTAAAGGCAACCTCTCTGCCGAATTTTGTTACGATAGGTTTAACTATTTTGATTTATGATTACTAATATTTGTAAAATTGATTTTATCACAAGTGGGTGGTGCCACGCCCATTTAAAATTTTTTTTTCAAATTTATCTCAATATCAGTCCACACTTCTAATTTCAAAATTCCTGGTGTATTATTTACTAAATAATCAGGTTTTTTGTGTTTTCCAAGATGTTATATATAAAAAAAGTGGGCGTAGTTATCATCCGATTTCGCTCGTTTTCAATACCAATCGATTCTTGGTCCAGATAAGCTCGTGTACCAAATTTGGTGAAGATATCTCAATATTTACTCAAGTTATCGTGTTAACGAATAGACGGACGGACGGACGGGCATGGCTCAATAAAATTTTTTTTCGGTACTGATTATTTTGATATATGGAAGTCTATATATCTATCTCGATTCCTTTATACCTGTACAACCAACCCGTTATCCAATCAAAGTTAATATACTCTGTGTGCAAAGCACGCTGAGTATAAAAACATACAATTAAAGGGATCTCGGTTGTTTGGTTTTCGAAGTTGACTATCACAATGTGATTTTACATTTTTAATTCGATTTTATTGTGTATGTAAAAGAACATAAAAAACACTAATTTGGACGACCGCTTGCGCCCACTGGCTAACAAAAGTGCTAAGCGATTGAAAGTTAATCGTCAAATTTTTGCGAGTTGCCAATCTCTGTGGCGTAAAAAATTACAAATTTACTCAACCATATTGAAATGTTTGTAAAGAATTTCAATGGCCCGAGCTTATCGTTCGGTTTTCCTATTGGTAACGGAATAAGAATAGATTGATGTGCCGGCCTTGCATGTAAGAAGGGTGTCCCCTCACTCTATGTCAATGGGTCCAAAATGCACTTCGGTGTTGGTGAAGAGGTCCGAAGAGGTAAAAGTCGATCTCTCTTTCCATATTACCAACTCCAGTAGGATCTTCCGAGTAGACCTACTTAGAATAGAGAGCACCTGTTTTTTCCTGTTGGTGAATTCTGTAAGTGATTGAGGGGTATGCATTTACTCAGACAGTCAAGCAGTGCTCATTTCGTTAGATTGAGCATTTACGTCCTCTTCGGTTGTCGATAGCTGTAAAAAGGTGTTGCGTGATGCAGCGAACTTAGCGACCATTACACTCACATGGTTACCGGGCAAACAGGAATATTGACTGCAATGAAAAAGCGGATGCACAAGCAGAGTGACATACTAACCGACCTTAAGAAAACGGCTATCTATTCGAAATTGCTACTATACGGATCATGTAGGAGCACCAAGCAAATATGGTCTGACTAAAACTAAAAAAGAGAATAGAGGATTTATTAAAATTGTTGACGAAGGAAATATTTAATTCATATCCGGTAAAAGGCTGCCCCATATGCGTAACAAATACATACATTAACGCCCCGATTCTGAGCGTTACCGGTGAAATAGTTCCAAGAACATTATGTAACCGAATATCGTTACCAGTTCATTTATTCGCGATTCTGGCACAAGTGGTAACGCTGTCATCACCGAGAAACTCACCAGTGTCTGTGGAGAAATTTGAAAGGTAGTTTTCTTCGCATTCACGGTTGCCACTTTGGTCCATTTTGACCAAAAATGGTCCCTCCCAACCCCATTTGTTCCACTGGTCCCTTTTCTTCAATTTTGGTCCTTTTTAGGCAGTAGCCACGATTGGTACTTTTCTTTCTTTTTCACTCATTTAAAAATTCACAATATTGCCCAAAAATTCGCCACACTTTCGTTAGCCCTCATATAATTCTGAATTTACTTCAATGGAACTCTCACCATAAAAATTGCTCAGTCAGTAAAATGTACCAGAACAATAACATTTCACCTAGGATATAATTTATGCCAGGCATTAAAAAGAAAAATGTTGGCAAACGCATTGTCGTTAATTGTTGACGAAATAACCGACTAATCAAAAAAAACTTTTGTTTTATAATAATATTAATAACGGCTAGATATTTCGATCGGTTATACAACACTATGTAAAATATATGAAAATAAAAATTGCTTCTCGCCTAGCATAGCTTATAGCGAGCACTCTGCCGTGAGCCTAACACTTTCAAAACTTATACAAAGAAATTATATACATTACTTCTCGTTTGGCATGTTGATATTTAAATCTTTCTCACCCAGCTCAATGAATTCAAGGAATTCCAGGACTGTTGTGGTGTTAAGCCACACAAGGTAGGTAATTGAAAACTAAGTATCTTGGCACAAGAAATATTTTAACTCGAAGACAGAAGGAAGCAAATGCAAAAGAGATTTGATTTCAGAAGAAATGTTTTGTATAAAATTATTCCCGTAGGTGCTAGCAGAACCCCTGAGGCCTGGGATCAAAACTCACACTTAGTGAATCTAGGTTCTGATATGAAGTTTAAACGCTAAGGGAAAAAGTAAGCATCTATAAAAATAGCACTAACAAAATTGCCTAGTTTCATTTATGATTTACTGAGTTTTCCACATACATATTTCGGCAACACCAGAACGCAAATTTTGAACCGTTTCTTACTAAAACCTAACTGCACTATAAATTTTATTTCATTGCAATCAACAACATAATGCTAGAACCAAGAGCTTTGTGACCAAAACTAGGTTCACAACGTTTGGTTGGTGGAAGACATAGGCTTATCCTATGTCAAAATATAGTATCATTTTTGGTTGCATGCACATGTATTTGTTTGTTCAGCTTTAAATTAAAGGAAAGTCTTCACTATGTTTAGTAAAATTTTATATGGAAACATCCTAAAATTTTGTATTTTATAGTAATAAAATAAAACTAAAATGTGGTCCTTTTTTCGATGAATTTTGGTCCCAAATGAAAACATGGTGCGGCAACCGTGTTCGCTTTACCGAAAATGTCTCACTTGTAGATACGAGGTTAACGAACAATCGGGACGATGTGTATATGCATATTATGCATGATAAGTTTCTACATAGGTATGTATTGATGCCTGGAAGGTAGGCTCTATTAATCCAGTATTTAAAAGTGGCAACAAGAATAATATTGCCAATTATAGACCAGTCGCTAAGATATCCTCCGTATCAAAATTATTTGAGACTATTGTAAAAAATAAGATTTATTTTGCAGTAAATAGATTTATCTACACTGAACATCATGGTTTCGTAAAAGGTCGTTCAACGGTCTCAAATCTGGCAGTGTTTTCGGAATATTGCGTTTCAAAACCGACTTCAAGTTGAGACTGTATACACAGACTTTTCAAAAGCTTTTGACAAAGTAAGTCACACAATTTTAATAGTGAAACTTAGAGCTCTAGGATTTCACTCCACCCTTTTAAATTGGTTTGAATCCTATCTCTCGTGTCGTAAATGTAAGGTCGTTGTTGATGGGTTCTCATCGGATTCGTTCATTGCGATGTCTGGGGTTTCTCAGGGTAGCATATTGGGTCCACTCCTTTTCATTATCTTCATAAATGATATATCCAGTTGTTTCAAGTACACTAATTTTCTTTTGTATGCTGATGATTTAAAGTTGTATTCGTCAATTACAAGTAAGGAGGATGTGTCGAATCTCCAATCTGATTTAGATAATGTCGCGATTTGGTGTAAACGAAATAATCTAAATTTAAATATTAAAAAATGCTCACATGTCTCCTACTCTAAGTCTCGCTGTCTTCTGCCTACATCTTACAATATTGATGGGCTTCCACTATCCACTTTAAGTGAAATTATCGACCTAGGTGTTGTATTCAATTCGAAATTTCTGTTTCACAGTCATTTGAGCTACGTAATTTCAAAGGCATATTCAGCACTTGCATTCATTAGACGTTTTGGCTCTGACTTTTCTGATCCCTACACTTTAAAATTGCTGTACACCTCACTTGTACGTTCCAAATTAGAATACGCTGTTTTTATCTGGAGACCATACTATGGTTGTCATATTAAGAGGCTTGAGCGAGTTCAAAAAGTGTTTGGCCGCTTTGCGTTGCGGTCCTTAAACTTCAGAGACCCGATTCCCCCTTATAGGAGTCGTTGTTTGCTTATTATCTTAAAGTCCTTAGATACTAGACGGTCCATTCTGTCCCTCGATTTTGTGTTCAACTTAATAAGTGGATTAATTGACTGTCCCTTCTTGCTTGAGAGAATACGTTTTAATATCCCGCAGAGGAGTTTACGGAATCACGATATTTTCTGGTTGGACTTTGTTAGAACTAATTACGCAACTAATGCTCCGATTTTTAGCGCTTTGAAAGAATTTAGTTCGCTTATGAACCATGGAAATCTTGATTTTTCCTCTACGAAGGATGTATTTTAACAAAGATTAACTGAACTTTTTCTTAGCTAATTGGTTTTTAAGTTAAAATAATAATGGTTATTTTTTTAGATGCTTTTTCTTCTTGTAATATGTGTGAACATTTTTTATATTTTCTAGATTAATATTGAAATAAATAAAATAAATAAAAATTATGTAATTTATTCTGTGAAAGTACATAATGTAAACAAATATTTATAGCAAGAGGCAACACTTTTTTACTATTATCTTTACTTATTTGCGCTTACAATTCTTTATTTTTCAGTTTTGCTTTTTTCTAAACAACAGCTGTTGTGTGGTGATATCGATGTAACTACCTACTTTTGTGGGTAAAAAATTATCCGGCTACTTTCGCGGGTAGAATACCAAAAGGGTGTAAAAGTTGCCACATGATTTCGTTACCGTGGTGAAGAATTTTGTTACCACACTAGAATCGGGGCGTAAATGTAGCCAAATACCATATTTGATTTGAGGGAGCCCGCCTTGAATGTGGTACTGTAAAGAGACTAAGATTAGTGTAGTGCATAATCAAATAAATGGTTATATTTCCGCCCTACCGTTATATGACATGGATGTCAATTCTTCGTTGGAGGCGTCGGCGAGGCAGGATGAAATTCTGATGCAACATCAACACCAAAGCTGCTTATGGATCACCTCGGGATTGTTTAAGAGATCAATTCGGGACTATTGCAAAACTGGTTCGGGATCTATGCAAGATTATTCGCGGTTCATTTCGGGAAGGTGTTCGGTATCGGTTTCGGACTATTTCAGGTTTATTTTGGGATCACTTCAGAACCGTTTCGGAACTATCCGAGGACCTTTTTGGGATTATTTCGGAATTAGTTCAGGACTGTTTTCGGACCATGGCTGGGTCAATTCGAGACTTTTTACAATCATTTCGGAATCTATTTGCGACTGCTTATGGGTGTCGCTCAGCCTTTAAAGCTCATATTTTAATATATAGAGTTTAGATATCATAGTCTGAACTTTGACCTCCCTCAACGCCCTGGGGATTTTGAACTAAGAAATATAACCAACTAAGTGTCACGCTTATGTCCGCTACTATGCCTACTTTTACATTACATTCCCAAGATCCAATGTCCTCTGACATGTGACCCAAAAGAACATTGATCCATGCTTTTGAAAAAAAATTCTTCCGAAATAGAAACAATCTTTAAGTGTTCCTGCCTTAATTTCAAAATATTCGATCCCCAAAGTCATCCCGAAATAGCCCCAAAATAGTCCTGAAGTGATCTAGAAAGAGTCTCAGAATTATCCTGAAATTATTCCGTAAACAGTCCCGAAATTATGCCGAAACAGTATTGGAATGATCTGGAACTAGTCCTGAAAACAATCTCGAATGGCTCCTGGAATGGCCACAAAATAGTTCCAAACGCAATTACGGAATTTTCCAGAAATAAATTCCAAATGATCTTAAAAACTATCACGGAATGGTTTTGAAATGACCCCAAATAAGTCATGGGAAGAATCACGAAAAAACTTGAAGTAACTGAGAAATAGTTCCGAAAGGATCATAAAACAGTTCCGAATCGATTCTTGAATAGTCCAAAATCTATCCCGAAATGAGCGTAAACTGATTTAAAAATAGTTCCGAAATAATCCCCATCCCGAATGCATCGAGATATTCTCTCGAAATTACTTTAAAGCGATACCAAAAACAATCTGCAAATTATTCCGGAATAACCTTGGAGTGATTACAAAATAGTTCCGGAGGGATTCTCGATACTACCCCTAAATTATCACGAAAACAATAGCGAAATGAAAGTTACGAAAACCATTTCAAATAGGTTTCGTGGGCTCTAAATTTTCTCATCTTTCGGTTTCATGTTATATATAATTACTAGCCTTTACCCGCGGCCCCGTCCGCAAGGAGAAAATGAAATATATGGGCTGTTCACGTTAGCCTGCTTATCAAGTTATCTGCTTAAAAAAATTTTTTCTTTCTAATGCATTTTATTTTTGTAATTGAGTAAAAAAAAATCTAAATGAGCTGATAACCTGATAGGATCCCCAAATGATTCCGAAACTATCCAGAAAAAAGCCACAAGATGGCCCCGACGATATCGCGGACGGATCCCGAAAACCACACAGAAATGACCTGGAAGGGTCTCCCAAATTTCCCGGAATAGTCCCAAAAAACGCGAAATGACAATGACACGATTCTAGAGTTATCCAGAGAACCACACAGAAATGATCCCTGAAGGGTACCAAAATGATCCCGAAAAAGTTCCGAAATGAACCTGACGGGCTCCCGAACGGATCTCAAAAACATCCAGAAAATATCTAGGAAGAGTTCCTACATTATCCCGACATAGTCCAGAAAAAGTTCCGAAATGACCCCGAGGGGATCCACGACGGATCGCGAAAAACATACAGAAATTATTCCTGAAAGGTCCCAAAATTATCCCGAAATAGTCCGGAAATTACCCCGATGGGATGCGGCACGGAGCCACAAATAATCCCGGAAGGGTCCCAAAACTATCCCGAAAAAGTAACAAAAAAAATCTCGAAATGACTCCTACGGCATCACGGACTGATCCAGAAACGACCTCGGAAGGGTCCCCAAATGATCCCAAAATGGTCACGAAATGACCCTGATGGATCCGGCAAACCATCAAGAAATGATGCCTGAAGGGTCTCCAAATGATCCCGAAATAATACAGAAAAAGTCCTGAAATGACCCCAAAAGGATCCCCAAATAATTCCGAAATGATCCCGAAATAGTACCGAAAAAGTCCCGAAATTACCCCTATGTGTTCCCGCACAGATCCCGAAAGCTATCCAGAGATGATGCCGAAAAGGTCCTCAAATTATCCCCCTAATAATCGCGAAATGACCCTGACGGGATCCCGAAAACCATCAGGAAATGTTGCCGAAAGGGTACCCAAATGATCCCGTAACAGTCGAGAAAAAGTCCCTAAATGACCCCAATGGGACCGGGACGAATCCCGAAAACCATCTAGAAATGATGCCGAAAGGTACCCCAAATGATCCCGAAATAGTCCCGAAATGACCCCGACGGTATCAGGGACGGGTCCTGAAAACTATCCAGAAATTATACCGGAAAGGTCGCCAAATGATCCCGTATTAGTCCCGGAAAGGTCCCCAAATAACCCCAAAAGGGTCCCCAATTGATCCCGAAATAGTCCCGAAATTACCCTGATGTGTTCCCGTACAGATCCCGAAAACTATCCAGAAATGATGACAAAAAGGTCTTCAAATGATCCCCCTAATAGTCCCGATTTGAAATTCAGAAATTATCCCGAAATGGTCCCAAAATGATCCCAAAATAGTCCCGCAAAAACTCCGACGGGATCCCGGACAGATCCCGAAAATCATGCAGAAATTATCAAGGAGGGTCCCAAAATGATTCCGAAATAGTCCCGAAAAATTCCCGAAATGACACTTACGGGATTCCGGACGGATCCCGAAAACCATCAAGAATTGATCTCTGGAGGGTCGGCAAATGATCCCGAAATAGTTCGGAATAGTCCCGAAAGAATTCCGACGGGATCCCGGACAGATCCCGAAAATTATGCAGAAATTATCAAGGTCTCAAAATGATTCCGAAATAGTCCCCAAATGACGCTGACGGGATCTCGGGCAGATCCCGAAAACCATCCAGAATTGATCTCTAAAGAGGCCGAAAATTATCCCAAAATAGTCCAGAAAAAGTCCAGAAAAAACTCCGACGGAATCCCGGACGAATCCCGAATATCATTCAGAAACTATCCCGAAATGGTCCCAAAATGATCCCGAAATAGTCCCGAAATTACCGTGATGGGATCCCGGACAGATCCCGAAAATCATCCAGAAATTATCCCGGAGGAGTCCCAAAATGATCCCGAAGTATTCCCGAAAAGTCGCGAAATAACCCTGATGGGATCCCGGACGGATCCCGAACCCCATCCAGAAATGATGCCGGAAGGGTCGCTAAATGATCCCGTATTAGTCCCGAAAAAGTCTCGAAATGACCCCGACGGTTTCCCAAAGGGATTCCGAAAACATCCAGAAATGATACCGAAAGGCTCCCCAAATGATCCCGAACAAGTCCCGAAAAAGTACCGAAATGATCCCGACGGGATCCCGGACGGATCCCGAAAACTATCCAGAAATGATGCCGGAAAGGTCGTCAAATGATCTCTTAATAGTCCCGAAATTACCCTGACGGGATCCCGGACGGATCCCGAAACCCATCCAGAAATGATGCCGAAAGGGTGTCCCAAATGATCCCGTATTAGTCGAGGAAAAGTCCCGAAAAAACCCCTACGGGATCCCGGACGAACCCCGGAAACTATGCAGAAATGATCCCGAAATAGTCCCGAAATGACTCCGTCGATATCCCCAACGGATCCCGCAAAATATGCAGAAATGATGCCGGAAAGATCTTCAAATGATCCCTTAATAGTCCCGAAAAGATCTGGACGGATCCCGAAAACCATCCAGAAATGATGCCGAAAGGGTCCCCAAATATTCCCGTATTAGTCGAGAAAAAGTCCCGAAATGACCCTGGCGGGATCCCGGACGAATCCCGAAAACCATCCAGAAATGATGCCGAGAGGGTGTCCCAAATGATCCCGTATTAGTCGAGAAAAAGTCCCGAAATGACCCCGTCGAGATCCCCAACGGATCCCGGAAACTATCCAGAAATGATGCCGGAAATGTCTTCAAATGATCCCCTAATAGTCCCGAAATGATCCCCGACGGATCCCGGAAACTATGCAGAAATGATGCCGGAAAGGTCTTCAAATGATCCCCTAATAGTCCCGAAATGATCCCGGACGAATCCAGAAAACCATCCAGAAATGATGCCGGAAGGGACCCCAAATGATCCCGAATAAGTCTTGAAATTATCCTGACGGGATCCCGGACGGATCCCGAAAACAATCCAGAAACAATGGCGGAAGGGACCCAAAATGACTCCGAAAAAGTCACGTAATGATCCCGGAAACCATCAAGAATTTATCTCTCAAAGTTACGCAAATGATCCCAAAAATACCCCGACGGGATGCCGAACGGATCCCGAAACCCATCCAGAAATGATGCCGGAAAGGTCCCTAAATGATCGCGAAATAGTCCCGAAATGATCCCGGAATAGTCCCGAAAATATCCAAAACAACCCCGACGGGATCCCGAACGGATCTCGAAAACTATACAGAAATGATCCCGTAAGGGTCCCAAAATGATCCCGAATTAGTACCGAAAAAGTCCCGAAATGACCCCTGCGGGATCCCGGACGGATCCCGAAAACCATCCAAAAATGTTCCCGGAAGGGTCTCGATATGACCCCAACGGGATTACAAATAAGGCGAAGCTAATTTTAGAACCATTTGAATAAGGCAGCAGGCGCGTTGGAGCGAATGAAGAGTTGCAAAGAAACATACAGGTAAAGCTAATAAAATCGTGCTAATAAAAACAATTGAAGGAGGGCGGATGGCGGGAGGAGAAGGGCCGCTGCTCGTGTTTCCGAAATTGTTTAGCTCTAGTTCTCTATGAGCCAGATACCAAAAATGATTGATTTAGAAGAACATTTATATTGAGTTATAACAATTTATAGATTTTACACCAGAGGGTGAGTGAAAGGGGGAGGGGGACGTAGGGTGTCACTGCTCATTTTATAAGCCCTCGACTTATTTGACCCATTGAGTTTGTAATATTGGTGAACGTCAATATAGGTAAAGTTATAATGTGTAAAAATTATTAAAAAGTATTTCTTCGAAGGGGTCGTGGGTCCCCTACCCCCTTTCCATGTTCGAAAAAAAGTTCGCTAGTAGACTATTGTCCGTGTCCCAAATTTCATCAAAATCCGTGTAGCCGTTCTGGCGTGATTCAGTCACAAAGACGAAAAAATACAATAATTAAATTATAACTGTTCCTAGGGGCGGGAACCTTCTCCCTTTTCAAAAAAATATAGCTAGTAGATCCTTCTAGACTATTGGCTATATGTGTGCAAAATTTCATCCAAATCGGTCCAGCCGTTCTTGCGTGATTGAGTCACAAAGAAAAAGGTCTGGACAAACATATAAACATACAAACATCCAAACTTTGCCATTTATAATATATACTAGCCTTTACCCGCGACCCTGTCCGCAAAGAGTAATTTAAATGTATGGGCTATTCGCGTTAGCCTGCTTATTATCTGTTTAAAATTTTGTTTTCTGTCTAATGCATTTTATTTTTGTAATTGAGTAAAAAAAAGAATTAAATGAGCTGATAACCTGACATAATCCCAAATGATCCCGAAATTATCCAGAAAAAGCTACGAAATGACCCCCACGCTATCGCGGACGGATCCCGAAAACCATTCAGAAATGCCCCGAAAGGGTCTCCAAAAGTTCCCCGAGCGGATCCACGACGGATCGCGAAAACCATACAGAAATGATTCCGGAAGGATTCCAAAATGATCCCGAAATAGTCCGGAAATGACCCAGATGGGATCCCGGAAGGGTGCAAAAACTATCCCGGAAAAGTAACAAAAAATCCCGAAATGGCTCCTACGGCATCCCGGACGGATCCAGAAATGATCTCGGAAGAGTCCCCAAATGATCCCAAAATGGTCCCGAAATGACCCTGATGGATCCGGCAAACCATTAAGAAATTATGCCGAAACGGCCCCAAAATGATCCCAAAATAATACAGAAAAAGTCGCGAAACGACCCCTAGAGGATCCCCAAATGATCCCGTATTAGCCCCGAAAAGGTCCCGAAATAACCCCGACGGGATCCCGGACAAATGCCTAAAACCATCCAGAAATTATGCCGGAAGGAATCCCAAATGATTCCGACGGGATCCCGAACGGATACCGAAAATCATCCAGAAGTGATGCCGGAAAGGTCCTCAAATGATCACCTAATAGTCCCGAAATGACCCTTAAGGGGCCATGGACGGATCCCATAAACCATCCATAAATGATCCCGATATAGTCCCGAAGAAGTCCCGAAATGACCCTGACGGGATCTCGAACGCACCCCTAAATGACCCTGACGGGATCCTGAAATCCATCCAGAAATGATCTTGGGAGAGACCCCAAATGATCCCGAAAAAGTCCCGCAATGATTCCGACGGGATCCTGATCGGATACCGAAAACCATCCAGAAGTGATGCCGGAAAGGTCCTCAAATGATCACCTAATACCAAAATGACCCTGACGGCATCCCGGACTGATCCCGAAATCCATCCAGAAATGATCTTGGGAAGGTCCCAAAATTATCCCGAAATAGTCTCGGAAAAGTTCAGAAATTACCCTGACGGGTTCCCGGACGAATCCTGAAAGCCATCTCTAAATAATCCCGAAAAAGTCCCGAAATGACCCTGACTGGACCCCGAAAGGATCCCGAAAACTATCCAGAAATGATGCCGGAAAGGTCCTCAAATGATCTCCTAATAGTTCCGAAAAGACCCCGACGGGATCCCGGACGAATCCCAAAAACCATCCAGAAATAATGTCGGAAGGGACCCCAATGATCCCGAAAAAGTCCCGCAATTATTCCGACAGGATCCTGCACGGATACCGAAAACCATCCAGAAGTGATGCCGGAAAGGTCCTCAAATGCTCATGATCCCGGAAGGGTCTCGATATGACCCTTACGGGATTACATATAAGGTGAAGCTAATTATAAAACCATGTTAATAAGGCAGCAGGCGCATTGGAGCGAATAAAAAGTTACATAGAAACATACAGGTAAAGCTAATAAAAGCGTGCTAATAAAAACAATTGATGGAGGGCGGATGACGGGAGGAGAAGGACCGCTGCTCGTTTTTCCGAAATTGTTTAGATCTCGATCTCTATGATTTAGAAGAACATTTATATTGAGTTATAACAATTTATAGATTTTACACCAGAGGGTGAGTGAAAGGGGGAGGGGGACGTAGGGTGTCACTGCTCATTTTGTAAGCCCTCGACTTATTTGACCCCTTGAGTCTGTGATATTGGTGAAGGCCAGTATACGTAAAGTTATAATGTGTAAAAATTATTAAAAAGTAATTGCTCGAAAAGGTCGTGGGACCCCCACCCCTCTTTCCATGTTCGAAAAAAATTTCGCTAGTAGACTACTGTCTGTGTCCCAAATTTCATCAAAATCCGTGTAGCCATTCTGGCGTGATTCAGTCGCAAAGACGAAAAAATATAATAATTAAATTATAACTGTTCCTAGGGGCGGGGACCACGCCCCTTTTGAAAAATATATAGCTAGTAGATCCTTCTAGACTATTGGCTATATGTGTGCAAAATTTCATCCAAATCGGTCCAGCCGTTCTTGCGTTATTGAGTCACAAAGACAAACCTCTGGACAAACATCCAAACATCCAAACATCCAAACATCCAAACATACAAACATCCAAACATCCAAACTTTCCCATTTATAATATAATACTAGCCTTTACCCGCGGCCCCGTCCGCAAGGAGAAAATAAAATATATGTGCTATTCACGTTAGCCTGCTTATCAAGTTGTCTGTTTAAAAATTTTTTCTGTCAATGTATTTTATTTTTTAATACAGTAAAAAAAAGAACTAACTGAGCTGATGGGCACGCTTACACGAATAGTACAATACACTTTTTTCGAATTAAAAAAAATACATTTTGTTTCTGAGTTAAATTAATTGATATGACAGGGGTGAAAGAATTACTACTCATAGAACAAAGGAGTGAAACTACAATTAGCTAAAACCAAAAAGAAGTTTTTAAATGAAAGCAGTGTTGCTTTTTCGGGTATTTAGTTGGTTAAAATATTACAAAAATTTTAATTATAGTTGTAATAGTTCGTTACAGGATTCATTTAAAAATAGAACGAAAAAGCTGTGATATATTAAAGATAAAACATACCGAATTTTAATTACGAATAATTTGCCGTAAATCCGCGGCCATGTGTGCTGAATTACCGGTTTCGAAGAGACCTAAAATGATCCCGGAAGTGTCCCTAAATGACACCAAATAGTCACGAAATGATGCCGACGGGATCCTGGACAAATCTCGAAAACTATCCAGAAATGATGCCGGAACGGTCCCAAAATAATCCCGAAGTAGTCACGAAAAGTCCCGAAATGACCCTGACGTGATCCCGGACGGATCCCGAAAACCATCCAGATTTGATTCCTGAACGGTCCGCAAATGATCCCGATATAGTCCGAAAAAGTCCCGAAAAAACTCTGACGAGATCCCGGACAAAACCCGAAAATCGCCCAGAAATTATCCCGGAGGAGTCCCAAAATGATTCCGAAATAGTAGTCACGAAAAAGGACCGAAATGATCCTGACGGGATCCCGAAAACCATCCAGAAATGACTCTGGAGGGATCCCCAAATGATCCCGGAAAAGTCCAAAAACCATCCAGAATTGATCTCTGAAGGTTCCGCAAATGATCCCGAAATAGTCCCGAAAGTCACGAAAAACTCAGACCCATCCCGAAAATCATGTAGAAATTATCCTGGAAGGGTCCCAAAATTACCCCGAAATAACTCTGACGGGATCCCGGACAGATCCCGAAAATCATCCAGAACTGAGCTCTGAAACGTCCCCAAATAATCCAGAAATAGTCCGGAGAAAGTCCCGAAAAAACTCCGTCGGGATCCCGGACAGATCCCGAAAATCACCCAGAAATTATGCCGGAGGGGTCCCAAAATGATTCCGAAATAGTCCCGAAAAAGTCCCGAAATGACCTTGAGGGGATCCCAGACCGATACCGAAAACCATCCAGAATTGATCTCTAAAGGGTCCGCAATTTATCCCAGATAAAGTCGCGAAAAAACTACGAAGGGATCCCGAACAGATCCCGAAAATCATAGAGAAATTATCCCGGAAGGGTCCCAAAATGATCCCGAAATAGTCCCGAAAAGGCGCGAAATAACCCTGACGGGATCCCGGACGGATCCCGAAAACCACCCAGAAATGATCTTTAAGGGCAACTGACCCCGAAATAGTCGTGAAAAAGTCCCGAAATTACCCCGACGGGATCCCGAAAACCATCCAGAAATTATTCCTGAAGGATCCCCAAATGATCCAAGAACAGTCTCGAAACTCCCTGACATTTTCCCGAAAAAGTAAAAAAAATAAACCCGACGGTATCTCGGACGGATCCCGAAAACGATCCAGAAATGATGCCGGAAGAGACCCCAAATGATCCCGAAAAATTTCCGAAATTCCCCCAATGGGATCCCGGACGGAACCCGGACCATCCAGAAATGATGCCGGTTGGTACCCCACAATGATCCCGAAATAGGCCAGAAATGACCCCGTCGGGATCCCGGACGGATCCCCAAAAGTATACAGAAATGATCCCCTTAAAGAAAGATGAAAAATGAAATGATCCCCTTATAGTTCCGAAATGATCCTGACAGGATTCCAGACGGATCCCGGAAACTATCCAGAAATGATGCCGGAAAGGTTCCCAAGTTATCCCCAAATAGTCCCGAAATTACCCTGACGGTATCCCGGACGGATCACGAAAACCATCCGGAAATGATGGCGAAAGGGTCCCCAAATGATCCCGCATTAGTCGCGGGTTCCGAAATGACCCTGACGGGATCCCCGAAGGATCCCGGATACTATCCAGAAATGATGCCGGAAAGGTTCCCAAGTTATCCCCAAATAGTCCCGATATTACCCTGACGGTATCCCGGACGAATACCGAAAACCATCTAGAAAAGTGGCCGGAAGATACCCCAAATGATCCCGAAAAAGTCCTGAAATGATCCAGACGGGATCCCGGATGAATCCCGAAGACTATCCATCTAGGTACCCCAAATGATCCCGAAATGACCCGTCATCCAGAAATGATGAAGGTAGGTACCCAAATGATCCCGAAATAGTCCCGAAATGAAATAGTCCTGAAAAATAGTCCCGAAATGATCCAGACGGGATCCCGGACGAATCCCGAAAACTATCCATCTAGGTACCCCAAATGATCCCGAAATAGTCCCGAAATGACCCTTCATCCAGAAATGATGAAGGTAGGTACCCAAATAATCCCGAAATAGTCCCGAAATGATACCGACGGGATCCCGGACGGATCCCGAAAACCAACCAGAAATGATGGCGGTAGGTACCCCAAATGGTCCCGATATGACCCCGTCGGGATCCCGCACGGATCCCTAAAACTATCCAGAAATGATGCCGGAAAGGTCCCCAAATAACCCCCTAATAGTCCCGAAATTACGCCGACGGAATCCCGGACGGATCCGGAAACCATCCAGAAATGATGCCGGAGGAGACCCCAAATGATCCCGCTAAAGTCCCAAAATGACCCCGACAGGGTCCCGGACGGATCCCGTAAACCATCCAGAAATGATGCCGGTAGGTACCCCAAATGGTCCCGATATGACCCCGTCGGGATCCCGAACGGATCCCTAAAACTATCCAGAAATGATGCCGAAAGGGTCCCCAAATGATCCTGTATTAGTCGATAAAAAGATCCGAAATGACTCCGACGGGATCCCGGATGGATCCCGAAAACCATCTAGAAATGATGCCGTAAGAGACCCCAAATGATCCCGCAAAGGTCCCAAAATGACCCCGACAGGATCCCGGACGGATCCCGAAAACCATCCAGAAATGATGCCGGAGGAAACCCCAAATGATCCCGCTAAAGTCCCAAAATGACCCCGACAGGGTCCCGGACGGATCCCGTAAACCATCCAGAAATGATGCCGGAAGAGACCCCAAATGATCTCGCAAAAGTCCCAAAATGACTCCGACAGGATCCCGGACGGATCTCGTAAACCATCCAGAAATGATGCCGGAAGAGACCCCAAATGATCCCGCAAAAGTCCCAAAATGACCCCGACAGGATCCCGGACGGATCCCGAAAACCATTCAGAAATGATGCCGGGAGAGACCCCAAATGATCCCGCGAAAGTCCCAAAATGACCCCGACAGGATCCCGGACGGATCCCGTAAACCATCCAGAAATGATGCCGGAAGAGAACCCAAATGATCCCGCAAAAGGCCCAAAATGACCCCGACAGGATCCCGGACGGATCCCGTAAACCATCCAGAAATGATGCCGGAAGAGACCCCAAATGATCCCGCAAAAGTCCCAAAATGACCCCGACAGGATCCCGGACGGATCCCGAAAACCATACAGAAATGATGCCGGAAGAGACCCCAAATGATCCCGCAAGTCTCAAAATGACCCCGACAGGATCCCGGACGGATACTGTAAACCATCCAGAAATGATGCCGGAGGGGTCCCAAAATGATTCCGAAATAGTCCCGAAAAAGTCCCGAAATTACCTTGAGGGGATCCCAGACCGATACCGAAAACCATCCAGAATTGATCTCTAAAGGGTCCGCAATTTATCCCAGATAAAGTCGCGAAAAAACTACGAAGGGATCCCGAACAGATCCCGAAAATCATAGAGAAATTATCCCGGAAGGGTCCCAAAATGATCCCGAAATAGTCCCGAAAAGGCGCGAAATAACCCTGACGGGATCCCGGACGGATCCCGAAAACCACCCAGAAATGATCTTTAAGGGCAACTGACCCCGAAATAGTCGTGAAAAAGTCCCGAAATTACCCCGACGGGATCCCGAAAACCATCCAGAAATTATCCCTGAAGGATCCCCAAATGATCCAAGAACAGTCTCGAAACTCCCTGACATTTTCCCGAAAAAGTAAAAAAATAAACCCGACGGTATCTCGGACGGATCCCGAAAACGATCCAGAAATGATGCCGGAAGAGACCCCAAATGATCCCGAAAAATTTCCGAAATTCCCCCGATGGGATCCCGGACGGAACCCGGACCATCCAGAAATGATGCCGGTTGGTACCCCACAATGATCCCGAAATAGGCCAGAAATGACCCCGTCGGGATCCCGGACGGATCCCCAAAAGTATACAGAAATGATCCCCTTAAAGAAAGATGAAAAATGAAATGATCCCCTTATAGTTCCGAAATGATCCTGACAGGATTCCAGACGGATCCCGGAAACTATCCAGAAATGATGCCGGAAAGGTTCCCAAGTTATCCCCAAATAGTCCCGAAATTACCCTGACGGTATCCCGGACGGATCACGAAAACCATCCGGAAATGATGGCGAAAGGGTCCCCAAATGATCCCGCATTAGTCGCGGGTTCCGAAATGACCCTGACGGGATCCCCGAAGGATCCCGGAAACTATCCAGAAATGATGCCGGAAAGGTTCCCAAGTTATCCCCAAATAGTCCCGAAATTACCCTGACGGTATCCCGGACGAATACCGAAAACCATCTAGAAAAGTGGCCGGAAGATACCCCAAATGATCCCGAAAAAGTCCTGAAATGATCCAGACGGGATCCCGGATGAATCCCGAAAACTATCCATCTAGATACCCCAAATGATCCCGAAATAGTCCCGAAATGACCCGTCATCCAGAAATGATGAAGGTAGGTACCCAAATGATCCCGAAATAGTCCCGAAATGAAATAGTCCTGAAAAATAGTCCCGAAATGATCCAGACGGGATCCCGGACGAATCCCGAAAACTATCCATCTAGGTACCCCAAATGATCCCGAAATAGTCCCGAAATGACCCTTCATCCAGAAATGATGAAGGTAGGTACCCAAATAATCCCGAAATAGTCCCGAAATGATCCCGACGGGATCCCGGACGGATCCCGAAAACCAACCAGAAATGATGGCGGTAGGTACCCCAAATGGTCCCGATATGACCCCGTCGGGATCCCGCACGGATCCCTAAAACTATCCAGAAATGATGCCGGAAAGGTCCCCAAATAACCCCCTAATAGTCCCGAAATTACGCCGACGGAATCCCGGACGGATCCGGAAACCATCCAGAAATGATGCCGGAGGAGACCCCAAATGATCCCGCTAAAGTCCCAAAATGACCCCGACAGGGTCCCGGACGGATCCCGTAAACCATCCAGAAATGATGCCGGTAGGTACCCCAAATGGTCCCGATATGACCCCGTCGGGATCCCGAACGGATCCCTAAAACTATCCAGAAATGATGCCGAAAGGGTCCCCAAATGATCCTGTATTAGTCGATAAAAAGATCCGAAATGACTCCGACGGGATCCCGGATGGATCCCGAAAACCATCTAGAAATGATGCCGGAAGAGACCCCAAATGATCCCGCAAAGGTCCCAAAATGACCCCGACAGGATCCCGGACGGATCCCGAAAACCATCCAGAAATGATGCCGGAGGAAACCCCAAATGATCCCGCTAAAGTCCCAAAATGACCCCGACAGGGTCCCGGACGGATCCCGTAAACCATCCAGAAATGATGCCGGAAGAGACCCCAAATGATCTCGCAAAAGTCCCAAAATGACTCCGACAGGATCCCGGACGGATCTCGTAAACCATCCAGAAATGATGCCGGAAGAGACCCCAAATGATCCCGCAAAAGTCCCAAAATGACCCCGACAGGATCCCGGACGGATCCCGAAAACCTTTCAGAAATGATGCCGGGAGAGACCCCAAATGATCCCGCAAAAGTCCCAAAATGACCCCGACAGGATCCCGGACGGATCCCGTAAACCATCCAGAAATGATGCCGGAAGAGAACCCAAATGATCCCGCAAAAGGCCCAAAATGACCCCGACAGGATCCCGGACGGATCCCGTAAACCATCCAGAAATGATGCCGGAAGAGACCCCAAATGATCCCGCAAAAGTCCCAAAATGACCCCGACAGGATCCCGGACGGATCCCGAAAACCATACAGAAATGATGCCGGAAGAGACCCCAAATGATCCCGCAAGTCTCAAAATGACCCCGACAGGATCCCGGACGGATACTGTAAACCATCCAGAAATGATGCCGGATGAGACCCCAAATGATCCCGCAAAAGTCCCAAAATGACCCCGACAGGATCCCGGACGTATCCCGAAAACCATCCAGAAATGATGCCGGAATGGACCCCAAATGGTCCCGAAATGACACCGACGGGATCCCGGATGGATACCGAAAACCATCCAGAAATGATGCCGGCAGGTACCCCAAATTATCCCGAAATAGTCCCGAAATGACCCTGACGGGATCGCGGACGGATTCCGAAAACCATCCAGAAATGATGCCGATAAGGTCCCCAAATGATCCTGTATTAGTCGAGAAAAAATTCCGAAATGACTCCGACGGGATCCCGTACGGATCCCGAAAACCATCTAGAATTGATACCGGAAGGTACCCCAAATGATGCCGAAATAGTCCCGAAATGACATCGACGGGATCCCGGACGGATCCCGAAAACCATCCAGAAATGATGCCGGAGGAGACCCCAAATGATCCCGCTAAATACCCAAAATGACCCCGACAGGATCCCGGACGGATCCCGTAAACCATCCAGAAATGATGTCGGAAGAGACCCCAAATGATCCCGTAAAAGTCCCCAAAATGACCCCGACAGGATCCCGGACGGATCCCGAAAACCATCCAGAAATGATGCCGGGAGAGACCCCAAATGATCCCGCAAAAGTCCCAAAATGACCCCGACAGGATCCCGGACGGATCCCGTAAACCATCCAGAAATGATGCCGGAGGAGACCCCAAATGATCCCGCTAAAGTCCCAAAATGACCCCGACAGGGTCCCGGACGGATCCCGTAAACCATCCAGAAATGATGCCGGAAGAGACCCCAAATGATCCCGCAAAAGTCCCAAAATGACCCCGACAGGATCCCGGACGGATCCCGTAAACCATCCAGAAATGATGCCGGAAGAGACCCCAAATGATCCCGCAAAATTCCCAAAATGACCCCGACAGGATCCCGGACGGATCCCGTAAACCATCCAGAAATGATGCCGGAGGAGACCCCAAATGATCCCGCAAAAGTCCCAAAATGACCGCGACAGGATCCCGGACGGATCCCGTAAACCATCCAGAAATGATGCCGGAAGAGACCCCAAATGATCCCGCAAAAGTCCCAAAATTACCCCGACAGGATCCCGGACGGATCCCGTAAACCATCCAGAAATGATGCCGGAGGAGACCCCAAATGATCCCGCAAAAGTGTCAAAATGACCCCGACAGGATCCCGGACGGATCCCGAAAACCATCCAGAAATGATGCTGGAAGAGACCCCAAATGATCCCGCAAAAGTCCCAAAATGACCCCGACAGGATCCCGGACGGATCCCGTAAACCATCCAGAAATGATGCCGGAAGAGACCCCAAATGATCCCGCAAAAGTCCCAAAATGACGCCGACGGGATCCCGGACGGATCCCGTAAACCATCCAGAAATGATGCTGGAAGAGACCCCAAATGATCCCGCAAAAGTCCCAAAATGACCCCGACAGGATCCCGGACGGATCCCGTAAACCATCCAGAAATGATGCCGGAAGAGACCCCAAATGATCCCGCAAAAGTCCCAAAATGACCGCGACAGGATCCCGGACGGATCCCGTAAACCATCCAGAAATGATGCCGGAAGAGACCCCAAATGATCCCGCAAAAGTCCCAAAATTACCCCGACAGGATCCCGGACGGATCCCGTAAACCATCCAGAAATGATGCCGGAGGAGACCCCAAATGATCCCGCAAAAGTCCCAAAATGACCGCGACAGGATCCCGGACGGATCCCGTAAAGCATCCAGAAATGATGCCGGAAGAGACCCCAAATGATCCCGCAAAAGTCCCAAAATGACCCCGACAGGATCCCGGACGGATCCCGTAAACCATCCAGAAATGATGCCGGAGGAGACCCCAAATGATCCCGCTAAAGTCCCAAAATGACCCCGACAGGGTCCCGGACGGATCCCGTAAACCATCCAGAAATGATGCCGGAAGAGACCCCAAATGATCCCGCAAAAGTCCCAAAATGACCCCGACAGGCTCCCGGACGGATCCCGTAAACCATCCAGAAATGATGCCGGAAGAGACCCCAAATGATCCCGCAAAAGTCCCAAAATGACCGCGACAGGATCCCGGACGGATCCCGTAAACCATCCAGAAATGATGCCGGAAGAGACCCCAAATGATCCCGCAAAAGTCCCAAAATTACGCCGACGGGATCCCGGACGGATCCCGTAAACCATGCAGAAATGATGCAGGAAGAGACCCCAAATGATCCCGCAAAAGTCCCAAAATGACGCCGACGGGATCCCGGACGCATCCCTAAAACCATCCAGGAATGCTTACGGAAAGGACCCAAACTGACCCCGAAAAAGTCCCGTAATGATCCCGGAAACCATCAAGAATTTATCTCTCGAAGGTACGCAAATGATCCCGAAAGTACCCCGACGGGATCCCGGACGGATCCCGAAAACCATCCAGAAATGATGCCGGAAGGGTCCCCAAATGATCGCGAAATAGTCCCGAAATGATTCCGGAATAGTCCCGAAAATGTCCCAAAATAACCCCGACGGGATCCCGGACCGATCCCGAAAACTATACAGAAATGATCCCGGAAGGGTCCCAAAATGATCCCGAAATAGTCCCGAAAAAGTCCCGAAATTACCCCGGCGTAATCCCGGACCGATCCCGAAAACCATCCAGAAATGTTCCCGGAAGGGTCTCGATATGACCCTTACGGGATTACAAATAAGGTGAAGCTAATTATAAAACCATGTTAATAAGGCAGCAGGCGCATTGGAGCGAATAAAAAGTTAGATAGAAACATACAGGTAAAGCTAATAAAAGCGTGCTAATAAAAACAATTGATGGAGGGCGGATGGCGGGAGTAGAGGAGAGGACCACTGATCGTTCCTCCAAAATTGTCTAGATCTTGTTCTGTATGTACCAGATACCAAAAACTATTGATTTAGGAGAAAATTTAGATTGAGTTATAACATTTTATGGATTTTACACCAGAGGGGGAGATAAAGGGAGGCGGGCGGAGGGTGTCACTGCTTACTTTGTAAGCCCTCGACTTATTTGACCCCTTGAGTCTGTGATATTGGTGAAGGCCAGTATACGTAAAGTTATAATGTGTAAAAATTATGAAAAATAATTTCTCGAAGGGTCGTGGGACCCCTACCCCTCTTTCCATGTTCGAAAAAAATTTCGCTAGTAGACTACTGTCTGTGTCCCAAATTTCATCAAAATCCGTGTAGCCATTCTGGCGTGATTCAGTCGCAAAGACGAAAAAATATAATAATTAAATTATAACTGTTCCTAGGGGGCGGGGACCACGCCCCTTTTGAAAAATATATAGCTAGTAGATCCTTCTAGACTATTGGCTATATGTGTGCAAAATTTCATCCAAATCGGTCCAGCCGTTCTTGCGTTATTGAGTCACAAAGACAAACGTCTGGACAAACATCCAAACATCCAAACATCCAAACATCCAAACATCTAAACATCCAAACATCTTAACATCCAAACTTTCCCATTTATAATATACTAGCCTTTACCCGCGGCCCCGTCCGCAAGGAAAATTTTAAATATATGGGCTATTCGCGTTAGCCTGCTTATTATCTGTTTAAAATTTTGTTTTCTGTCTAATGCATTTTATTTTTGTAATTGATAAAAAAACGGACTAAATGAGCTGATAACCTGATAGGATCCCAAATGATCCCGAAATTATCCAGAAAAAGCTACGAAATGACGCAAACGCTATCGCGGACGGATCCCGAAAACCATCCAGAAATGGCCCGAAAGGGTCTCCAAAAGTTCCCCGAATAGTCCCAAAAAAACCCGAAATGAGAGCGACACGATTCTAGACGTATCCAGAGAACCACACAGAAATGATCCCTGAAGGTGTTCCAAAATGATCCCGAAAAGGTTCCGAAATGACTCTGACGGGCTCCCGGACGGATCTCAAAAACCATCCAGAAAATATCCAGGAAGGGTCCCTAAATTATCCCGACTAACTCCAGAAAAAGTTCCGAAATGGCTCCGAGGGGATCCACGATGGATCGCGAAAACCATACAGAAATGATTCCGGAAGGATTCCAAAATGATCCCGAAATAGTCCGGAATTGACCCAGATGGGATGCCGCACAGATCCAGAAATGATCCCGGAAGGGTGCAAAAACTATCCCGGAAAAGTAACAAAAAATCCCGAAATGGCTCCTACGGCATCCCGGACGGATCCAGAAATGATCTCGGAAGGGTCCCCAAATGATCCCAAAATGGTCCCGAAATGACCCTGATGGATCCGGCAAACAATCAAGAAATTATGCCGAAAGGGTCCCAAAATGATCCCGAAATAATACAGAAAAAGTCACGAAACGACCCCTAGATGATCCCCAAATGATCCCGTATTAGCTCCGAAAAGGTCCCGAAATAACCCCGACGGGATCCCGGACAAATCCCGAAAACCATCCAGAAATGATGCCGGAAGGAATCCCAAATGATTCCGTAAAAGTCCCGCATTGATTTCGACGGGATCCCGAACGGATACCGAAAATCATCCAGAAGTGATGCCGGAAAGGTCCTCAAATGATCACCTAATAGTCCCGAAATGACCCTTGAGGGGTCATGGACGGATCCCATAAACCATCCAGAAATGATCCCGATATAGTCCCGAAGAAGTCCCGAAATGACCCTGACGGGATCTCGAACGCACCCCTGTATGACCCTGATGGGATTCCGGACAGATCCCGAAATCCATCCAGAAATGATCTTGGGAGGGACCCCAAATGATCCCGAAAAAGTCCCGCAATGATTCCGAGGGGATCCTGATCGGATACCGAAAACCATCCAGAAGTGATGCCGGAAGGGTCCTCAAATGATCACCTAATAGCAAAATGACCCTGACGGCATCCCGGACTGATCCCAAAATCCATCCAGAAATGACTTTGGGAAGATCCCAAAATTATCCCGAAATAGTCTCGGAAAAGTTCAGAAATTACCCTGACGGGTTCCCGGACGAATCCTGAAAGCCATCTCTAAATGATCCCGAAAAAGTCCCGAAATGACCCTGACTGGACCCCGAAGGGATCCCGAAAACTATCCAGAAATGATGCAGGAAATGTCCTCAAATGATCACCTAATAGTTCCGAAAAGACCCTGACGGGATCCCGAACGGATCCCGACAACTATCTAGAAATGATGCCGAAAGGGCCCGCAAATGATCCCGTATCAGTCGAGAAAAAGTCCCGAAATGAACCCGACGGGATGCCGGACGAATCCCAAAAACCATTCAGAAATGATGCCGGAAGGGACACCAAATGATCCCGAAAAAGTCCCGCAATAATTCCGACGGGATCCTGAGCGGATACCGAAAACCATCCAGAAGTGATGCCGAAAAGGTCCTCAAATGATCACCTAATAGTCCCAAAATGACCCTGACGGCATCCCGGACAGATCCCGAAATCCATCCAGAAACGATCTTGGGAGGGTCCCAAAATTATCCCGAAGTAGTCTGGGAAAAGTCCAGAAATTACCCTGACGGAACCCGGACGAATCCTGAAAACCAATCTTAAATGATGCCGAAAAAGTCCCGAAATGACCCTGATGGGACCCGGAAAGGATCCCGAAAACTAACCAGAAACGATGCCGGAAAGGTCCTCAAATGATTTCCCAATAGTTCCGAAAAGACCCTGATGGGATCCTGAACGAATCCCGACAACTATCCAGAAATGATACCGAAAGGGCCCGCAAATGATCCCGTATTGGTCGAGAAAAAGTCCCGAAATGACCCCGACGGGATGCCGGACGAATCCCAAAAACCATCCAGAAATGATGTCGGAAGGGACCCCAATGATCCCGAAAAAGTCCCGCAATTATTCCGACGGGAATCTGAACGGATACCGAAAACCATCCAGAAGTGATGCCGGAACAGTCCTCAAATGCTCACCTAATAGTCCCAAAATGACCCTGAGGGCATCCCGGACAAATCCCGAAATCCATCCAGAAATGATCTTGGGAAGGTCCCAAAATGATCCCGAAATAGTCTCGAAAAAGTTCAGAAATTACCCTGACGGGTTCCCGGACGAATCCTGAAAGCCATCCTTAAATGATCCCGAAAAAGCCCCCAAATGACCCTGACGGGATCCCGAAAGGATTCCAAAAACTATCCAGAAATGATGCCGGAAAGGTCCTCAAATGATCCCGAAATAATCCCGAAATGACCTCGTCGGCATCCCGGACGGATACCGAAAATTATCCAGAAATGATGCCGGAAAGGTCCACAAATGATCCCCTAATAGTCCCGAAATTACCCTGATGGGATCCCGGACGGATCCCGAAAACCATCCAGAAATGATGCCGGAAGAGCCCCCAAATGATCCCGAAAAAGTCCCCAAATGACCCTGACGATATCCCGGACGGATCCCGGAAACGATCCAGAAATGATGCCGGAAGAGCCCCCAAATGATCCCGAAAAAGTCCCCAAATGACCCCGACGAGATCCCGCACGGATCCCGAAAACCATCCAGAAATGATGCCGGAAGAGCCCCAAATGATCCCGAAAAAGTCCCCAAATGACCCCGACATACTCCAGAAAAGGTTCCGAAATGGCTCCGAGGGAATCAACGACGGATCGCGAAAACCATACAGAAATGATTCCGGAAGGATCCCAAAATGATCCCGAAATAGTCCGGAAATGACCCAGATGGGATCCCGCACAGATCCAGAAATGATCCCGGAAGGGTCCAAAAACTATCCCGGAAAAGTAACAAAAAATCCCGAAATGGCTCCTACGGCATCCCGGACGGATTCAGAAATGATCTCGGAAGGGTCCGCAAATGATCCCAAAATGGTACCGAAATGACCCTGATGGATCCCGAAATAAAACAGATAAAGTCACGAAACGACCCCTAGAGGATCCCCAAATGATCCCGTATTAGCCCCGAAAAAGTCCCAAAATTACCCTGACGGGATCCCTAAAGGATTCCGAAAACAATACAGAAATGATGCCGGAAAGGTCCTCAAATGATCCCCTAATAGTCCCGAAATGACTGTGACGGGATCCCGACAACTATCCAGAAATGATGCCGAAAGGGTCCGCAAATGATCCCGTATTAGTCGAAAAAAAGTCCCGAAAGTACCACGACGGGATCCCGGACGAATCCCAAAAACCATCCAGAAATGATGCCGGTAGGTATCCCAAATGATCCCGAAATAGTCCCGAAATGACCTCGTCGGCATCCCGGACGGATCCCGAAAATTATCCAGAAATGATGCCGGAAAGGTTCCCAAATGATCCCCTAATAGTCCCGAAATTACCCTAATGGGATCCCGGACCGATCCCGAAAACCATCCAGAAATGATGCCGAAAGGGTTCCCAAATGATCCCGTATTAGTCGCGAAAAAGTCCCGAAATGACCCCGACGGGATCCCGGACGGATCCCGAAAACCATCTAGAAATGATGCCGAAAGGGTTCCCAAATGATCCCGTATTAGTCGCGAAAAAGTCCCGAAATGACCCCGACGGGATCCCGGACGGATCCCGAAAACCATCCAGAAATGATGCCGGATGAGCCCCAAAATGATCCCGAAAAAGTCCCCAAATGACCCCGACGAGATCCCGGACGGATCCCGAAAACCATCCAGAAATGATGCCGGAAAAGCCCCCAAATGATCCCGAAAAAGTCCCCAAATGACCCCGACGATATCCCAGACGGATCCCGAAAACCATCCAGAAATGATGCCGGAAGAGCCCCCAAATGATCCCGAAAAAGTTCCCATATGACCCCGACGAGATCCCGCACGGATCCCGAAAACCATCCAGAAATGATGCCGGAAGGGTCCCCAAATGATCGCGAAATAGTCCCGAAATGATTCCGGAGTAGTCCCGAAAATGTTCCAAAATAACCCCGACGGGATCCCGGACGGATCCCGTAAACTATACAGAAATGATCCCGGAAGGGTCCCAAAATGATCCCGAAATAGTCCCGAAAAAGTCCCGAAATTACCCCGGCGTAATCCCGGACCGATCCCGAAAACCATCCAGAAATGATCACGGAAGGGTCTCGATATGACCCTTACGGGATTACAAATAAGGTGAAGCTAATTATAAAACCATGTTAATAAGGCAGCAGGCGCATTGGAGCGAATAAAAAGTTAGATAGAAACATACAGGTAAAGCTAATAAAAGCGTGCTAATAAAAACAATTGATGGAGGGCGGATGGCGGGAGTAGAGGAGAGGACCACTGATCGTTCCTCCAAAATTGTCTAGATCTCGTTCTGTATGTACCAGATACCAAAAACTATTGATTTAGGAGAAAATTTAGATTGAGTTATAACAATTTATGGATTTTACACCAGAGGGGGGGGTGATAAAGGGGGGCGGGCGGAGGGTGTCACTGCTTACTTTGTAAGCCCTCGAGTTATTTGACCCCTTGAGTCTGTGATATTGGTGAAGGCCAGTATACGTAAAGTTATAATGTGTAAAAATTATGAAAAATAATTTCTCGAAGGGGTCATGGGACCCCCACCCCTCTTTCCATGTTCGAAAAAAATTTCGCTAGTAGACTACTGTCTGTGTCCCAAATTTCATCAAAATCCGTGTAGCCATTCTGGCGTGATTCAGTCGCAAAGACGAAAAAATATAATAATTAAATTATAACTGTTCCTAGGGGGCGGGGACCACGCCCCTTTTGAAAAATATATAGCTAGTAGATCCTTCTAGACTATTGGCTATATGTGTGCAAAATTTCATCCAAATCGGTCCAGCCGTTCTTGCGTTATTGAGTCACAAAGACAAACGTCTGGACAAACATCCAAACATCCAAACATCTTAACATCCAAACTTTCCCATTTATAATATATACTAGCCTTTACCCGCGGCCCCGTCCGCAAGGAGAAAATGAAATATGTGGGCTATTCACGTTAGCCTGCTTATAAAGTTATCTGTTTAAAATTTTTTTTCTGTCTAATGCATTTTATTTTTGTAATTGAGTAAAAAAAAGAACTTTATGAGCTGATAACCTGATAGGATCCCAAAATGATAACGAAATTATCCAGAAAAAGCCACGAAATGACCCCGACGCTGTCGCGGACGGATCCCGAAAACCATCCAGAAACGCCCCGGAAGTGTTTCCAAAAGTTCCCGAAGTAGTCCCAAAAAACCCGAAATGACAACGACACGATTCTAGACTTATCCAGATAACCACACAGAAATGATGCCTGAAGGGTACCAAATTGATCCCGAAATAGTCCCGAAAAAGTTCCGAAATTACCCTGACGGGCTCCCGGACGGATCTCAGAAACCATCCAGAAAATATCCAGGAAGGGTCCCTAAATTATCCCGACTAACTCCAGAAAAAGTTCCGAAATGGCTCCGAGGGGATCCACGATGGATTGCGAAAACCATACAGAAATGATTCCGGAAGGATTCCAAAATGATCCCGAAATAGTCCGGAATTGACCCAGATGGGATCCCGCACAGATCCAGAAATGATCCCGGAAGGGTGCAAAAACTATCCCGGAAAAGTAACAAAAAATCCCGAAATGGCTACTACGGCATCCCGGACGGATCCAGAAATGATCTCGGAAGGGTCCCCAAATGATCCCAAAATGGTCCCGAAATGACCCTGATGGATCCGGCAAACCATCCAGAAATTATGCCGAAAGGGTCCCAAAATGATCCCGAAATAATACAGAAAAAGTCACGAAACGACCCCTAGAGGATCCCCAAATGATCCCGTATTAGCCCCGAAAAGGTCCCGAAATAAACCCGACGGGATCCCGGACAAATCCCGAAAACCATCCAGAAATGATGCCGGAAGGAATCCCAAATGATTCCGTAAAAGTCCCGCATTGATTCCGACGGGATCCCGAACGGATACCGAAAATCATCCAGAAGTGACGCCGGAAAGGTCCTCAAATGATCACCTAATAGTCCCGAAATGACCCTTAATGGGTCATGGACGGATCCCATAAACCATCCAGAAATGATCCCGATATATTCCCGAAGAAGTCCCGAAATGACCCTGACGGTATCTCGAACGCACCCCTAAATGACCCTGACGGGATCCCGGACAGATCCCGAAATCCATCCAGAAATGATCTTGGGAGGGACCCCAAATGATCCCGAAAAAGTCCCGCAATGATTCCGAGGGGTTCCTGATCGGATACCGATAACCATCCAGAAGTGATGCCGGAAAGGTCCTCAAATGATCACCTAATACCAAAATGACCCTGACGGCATCCCGGACTGATCCCAAAATCCATCCAGAAATGATCTTGGGAAGGTCCCAAAATTATCCCGAAATAGTCTCGGAAAAGTTCAGAAATTACCCTGACGGGTTCCCGGACGAATCCTGAAAGCCATCTCTAAATGATCCCGAAAAAGTCCCGAAATGACCCTGACTGGACCCCGAAAGGATCCCGAAAACTATCCAGAAATGATGCCGGAAATGTCCTCAAATCATCTCCCAATAGTTCCGAAAAGACCCTGACGGGATCCCGAACGGATCCCGACAACTATCCAGAAATGATACCGAAAGGGCCCGCAAATGATCACCTAATAGTCCCAAAATGACCCTGACGGCATCCCGGACAGATCCCGAAATCCATACAGAAATGAACTTGGGAGGGTCCCAAAATTATCCCGAAATAGTCTGGGAAAAGTCCAGAAATTACCCTGACGGATACCGGACGAATCCTGAAAACCAATCTTAAATGATGCCGAAAAAGTCCCGAAATGACCCTGATGGGACCCGGAAAGGATCCCAAAAACTAACCAGAAATGATGCCGGAAAGGTCCTCAAATGATCTCCCAATAGTTCCGAAAAGACCCTGACGGGATCCCGAACGGATCCCGACAACTATCCAGAAATGATACCGAAAGGGCCCGCAAATGATCCCGTATTAGTCGAGAAAAAGTCGTGATGCCGAAAAGGTCCTCAAATGATCACCTAATAGTCCCAAAATGACCCTGACGGCATCCCGGACAGATCCCGAAATCCATCCAGAAATGATCTTGGGAGGGTCCCAAAATTATCCCGAAATAGTCTGGGAAAAGTCCAGAAATTACCCTGACGGATACCGGACGAATCCTGAAAACCAATCTTAAATGATGCCGAAAAAGTCCCGAAATGACCCTGATGGGACCCGGAAAGGATCCCGAAAACTAACCAGAAATGATGCCGGAAAGGTCCTCAAATGATCTCCCAATAGTTCCGAAAAGACCCTGACGGGATCCCGAACGGATCCCGACAACTATCCAGAAATGATACCGAAAGGGCCCGCAAATGATCCCGTATTAGTCGAGAAAAAGTCCCGAAATGACCCCGACGGGATGCCGGACGAATCCCAAAAACCATCCAGAAATGATTTTGGAAGGGACCCCAATGATCCCGAAAAAGTCCCGCAATTATTCCGACGGGAATCTGAACGGATACCGAAAACCATCCAGAAGTGATGCCGGAACGGTCCTCAAATGCTCACCTAATAATCCCAAAATGACCCTGAGGGCATCCCGGACAAATCCCGAAATCCATCCAGAAATGATCTTGGGAAGGTCCCAAAATGATCCCGAAATAGTCTCGGAAAAGTCCAGAAATTACCCTGACGGGTTCCCGGACGAATCCTGAAAGTCATCCTTAAATGATCCCGAAAAAGCCCCGAAATGACCCTGACGGGATCCCGAAAGGATTCCAAAAACTATCCAGAAATGATGCCGGAAAGGTCCTCAAATGATCCCCTAATAGTTCCGAAATGACCGTGACGGGATCCCGAACGGATCCCGACAACTATCCAGAAATTATGCCGAAAGGGTCCGCAAATGATCCCGTATTAGTCGAGAAAAAGTCCCGAAATGACCCCGACGGGATCCCGGACGAATCCCAAAACCCATCCAGAAATGATGCCGGTAGGTATCCCAAATGATCCCGAAATAATCCCGAAATGACCTCGTCGGCATCCCGAACGGATACCGAAAATTATCCAGAAATGATGCCGGAAAGGTCCACAAATGATCCCCTAATAGTCCCGAAATTACCCTGATGGGATCCCGGACGGATCCCGAAAACCATCCAGAAATGATGCCGGAAGAGCCCCCAAATGATCCCGAAAAAGTCCCCAAATGACCCCCACGATATCCCGGACGGATCCCGAAAACCATCCAGAAATGATGCCGGAAGAGCCCCCAAATGATCCCGAAAAAGTCCCCAAATGACCCCGACGAGATCCCGCACGGATCCCGAAAACCATCCAGAAATGATGCCGGAAGAGCCCCAAATGATCCCGAAAAAGTCCCCAAATGACCCCGACATACTCCAGAAAAGGTTCCGAAATGGCTCCGAGGGAATCAACGACGGATCGCGAAAACCATACAGAAATGATTCCGGAAGGATCCCAAAATGATCCCGAAATAGTCCTGGAAATGACCCAGATGGGATCCCGCACAGATCCAGAAATGATCCCGGAAGGGTCCAAAAACTATCCCGGAAAAGTAACAAAAAATCCCGAAATGGCTCCTACGGCATCCCGGACGGATCCAGAAATGATCTCGGAAGGGTCCCCAAATGATCCCAAAATGGTCCCGAAATGACCCTGATGGATCCGGCAAACCATCAAGAAATTATGCCGGAAGGGTCCCCAAATTATCCCGAAATAAAACAGAAAAAGTCACGAAACGACCCCTAGAGGATCCCCAAATGATCCCGTATTAGCCCCAAAAAAGTCCCAAAATGACACTGACGGGATCCCGAAAGGATTCCGAAAACAATACAGAAATGATGCCGGAAAGGTCCTCAAATGATCCCCTAATAGTCCCGAAATGACCGTGACGAAAGGGTTCCCAAATGATCCCGTATTAGTCGCGAAAAAGTCCCGAAATGACCCCGACGGGTTCCGGACGGATCCCGACAACCATCCAGAAATGATGCCGAAAGGGTTCCCAAATGATCCCGTATTAGTCGCGAAAAAGTCCCGAAATGACCCCGACGGGATCCCGGACGGATCCCGAAAACCATCCAGAAATGATGCCGGATGAGCTCCAAAATTATCCGGAAAAAGTCCCCAAATGACCCCGACGAGATCCCGGACGGATCCCGAAAACCATCCAGAAATGATGCCGGAAGAGCCCACAAATGATCCCTAAAAAGTCCCCATATGACCCCGACGAGATCCCGCACGGATCCCGAAAACCATCCAGAAATGATGCCGGAAGGGTCCCCAAATGATCGCGAAGTAGTCCCGAAATGATTCCGGAATAGTCCCGAAAATGTTCCAAAATAACCCCGACGGGATCCCGGACGGATCCCGTAAACTATACAGAAATGATCCCGGAAGGGTCCCAAAATGATCCCGAAATAGTCCCGAAAAAGTCCCGAAATTACCCCGGCGTAATCCCGGACCGATCCCGAAAACCATCCAGAAATGATCCCGGAAGGGTCTCGATATGACCCTTACGGGATCACAAATAAGGTGAAGCTAATTATAAAACCAAGTTAATAAGGCAGCAGGCGCATTGGAGCGAATAAAAAGTTTGATAGAAACATACAGGTAAAGCTAATAAAAGCGTGCTAATAAAAACAATTGATGGAGGGCGGATGGCGGGAGTAGAGGAGAGGACCACTGATCGTTCCTCCAAAATTGTCTAGATCTCGTTCTGTATGTACCAGATACCAAAAACTATTGATTTAGGAGAAAATTTAGATTGAGTTATAACAATTTATGGATTTTACACCAGAGGGGGAGATAAAGGGGGGCGGCCGGAGGGTGTCACTGCTTACTTTGTAAGCCCTCGACTTATTTGACCCCTTGAGTCTGTGATATTGGTGAAGGCCAGTATACGTAAAGTTATAATGTGTAAAAATTATGAAAAATAATTTCTCGAAAGGTCGTGGGACCGCCACCCCTCTTTCCATGTTCGAAAAAAATTTCGCTAGTAGACTACTGTCTGTGTCCCAAATTTCATCAAAATCCGTGTAGCCATTCTGGCGTGATTCAGTCGCAAAGACGAAAAAATATAATAATTAAATTATAACTGTTCCTAGGGGGCGGGGACCACGCCCCTTTTGAAAAATATATAGCTAGTAGATCCTTCTAGACTATTGGCTATATGTGTGCAAAATTTCATCCAAATCGGTCCAGCCGTTCTTGCGTTATTGAGTCACAAAGACAAACGTCTGGACAAACATCCAAACATCCAAACATCCAAACATCCAAACATCCAAACATCCAAACATCTAAACATCCAAACATCCAAACATCCAAACATCCAAACATCTTAACATCCAAACTTTCCCATTTATAATATATATTAGATTAGATATTAGATAATTAGATTAGATTAGATTAGATAACCAAGTAAAAAAATCAGTTTTGACTTTTATTTTTGATTTTTATATAAAAAATTAAATTTTAACTAATATTTTTTACTTTTATAATGAAAAACATTTATTTTTAATTTTTATAGAAGAGCAAGTTTTCGTTTTGACTTTTAAAATTAAAATCAACCTTTAACTTTTATTTTTGACTTTTTTAATAAAAGGCAACTTTTAACTTTTACTTTTGACTTTTGTAATAAAAATCAACTTAACTTTTATTTTCGAATTTTTTTATAAAAGCAAATTTTAACTTTTATTTTTGGCTACAATAATAAAGGACAACTTTTAACTTTTATTTTTAACTTTTTTAATAAAAATCGACTTAACTTTTATTTTTTGACTTTTTTAATATAAATCAACTTTTAGCATTGATTTTCGTTTGACTTTTACAATTAAAATCAGCTTTCAACTTTAATTTTTGACTCTTTTAATAAAGGCCAACTTTTAACCTTTATTTTTGAACTTTTAAAAAAGGCTAATATTAACTTTTATTTTTTAAATATAACAATTAAGGGCAGCTTTTAACACTTATTTTTGACTTTTGTAATAAAAATCAGATTTTAACTCTTATTTTTGACTCTTAATAAAAGTGAAATTTTAAAAATTATCTTTTGACATTTTTCAGAAAGGAGCAAGAGCAACCTCCAAATTTTTGAAATTTTCATTTCCTTTTCTTCGGAATTATTTAACAGAAAATTCTCATTAACTAATTAATTTACTATAACATCTTTAATTACAACAACTTCCCAGCTGTCCAAACGACTTCCGTTAATGAGCTCATTTCGGGAATTCTTTAGGATTGCGCTGAATGGCATACTAAACACACATACAAAGAAATATTTTAGCTACACAAAAGATGGAATTTTTTTGTATCAAAAAAAGACAAATTGAAACATACAGACATACATATGTATGTATATGATACGTACATTTGCTTCTCATCACCGTGTAAATAAGCCGCTCTTAATTATTTAAGCCATGATTGCTAGTTGATATTCGTGTTGTTGTACTTGTAGTTGTTGTGTTTTTTTTTTTTTTTTTTGTTGCTGAAATGGCAGCGTTCGACATGTCACACACGTACCAACACACCTAGTTTAACAGCGCTATAATATTATGGTATGTGAATTAAAAACAACAACAACTTCCATACATATGAACGCCAACATTCAAATTGAAACCTGGTAAAAGCAGGTACAACAACACAAACAAGATTACCAAAGTCGTAAAACGAGCCAAACGTTAACAGTCACAATTTCAAAATATTTCTTAGCATCTGAGAGTTTTGCGCTATGAGAAGTCACTAACCAAGAATCGCTGTTTTGGCTCGTTGTTGTTGGTTATAAAATTTCTTCTTTCTTGTCCGTTTCTCCAACTTTTATTGCTATACTTCTTACCTGAGTGTGCTGATTTGTCTGACTATTCGCTCATAAATATCTTTCTTTCTTCTTTGTTTTTTTGCTTTTGCTTGTTCACTCAACCTTGGCAAGGCCGTTGTCACCAGGTTTTTCGGCATGTTTTAAGCCGGGTTAACAGAAGGAAGATGTTTTGGCTGTGCTTGGCCGTGCTGTATTACTTGATTATGTTTTTGGTTGTTTTTTTCCGTGTGTTTTTGTTTTTTTGTTCTTAAGGTGGTATTAGTTAAGCAGTTTGTTGTATTGCCTATTTTTGAACGTTTTCTCCTTCATCACTAGTCGGAAGCGGTGCAAGAAGAGCTGTTCGTTCTGTAGCGGGCAGCTGTAAGTCTGGCCTGTGGTATCATACCAGGCGAGTTTTGATCTGTATATAGACGACTAGAGTGCAACCAAAAGTATGCATAAAGGGGGCATTAATTCAAATATACCTTGTATGTAGTGTTAAATGAGGATCTCTTGGTATGTCTGAACGGAAGTGACTTTCTAAAACTTAAGTTTATTAAAAGGGAATTGAACTGTGTCAAGCGAATAGTGAACTTTTTTTATGGATTTCTTGCAGTTGAATGAAGGTTGGCCTTAAGTGAGCCAAATGTTCAGACTGTCCGGTAACTACAGCGTCTACCAAGCAGAAGTTTCCCAGTTAAGTATGCGATGCTTGGAATGGAAACCAGTGGTCTGGCAGTGAGGAGTCCAATATTCACCCGGACAGTTAAGCATATTATTGTTGTTGTTTTTGTAGCGATAAGGACTCTTCCCGAAGGACTTGGGAGTATTATCGATGTTGATTGTAATTTGCTGGATGTAGATCCGGTACCTTTCGGTAACAAGCACCATTAAGGTACTAGCCCGACGGGAACGAACCACATGAAACTTACTAGGCTATACCGCCCTCCCACCCCATAGATCCATGAGGAACTTGGGGTCTCCAGGGCCTCGACTGTTAAAGAAAGAGAATTCGCCACGGGTAGGTGAGGTTGACAATTGGGTTGGAGAAGCTATATATTGAGCTGGCAAGCCGTTGAAAGAGTTGCGCTACACAACCCCTTGAAAAATTAAGTATTTTAGTCACTTCTTACGACAGGTATACCTGGCGCAATATATTCTAAGCCCCATAACCCGCTGGGGAGTTAAGCGGGTGCCAGCCGCCGTTGTATGGTAGTAGCCTGGTTGCAGAGGAAACCATTTTTTACCATTCAAACTTTGCGGTCTGTTGATTTTAGTCGCCAGGAATGTTCTAAGCCCATTAAACGGGCGGAACAAACGGTTATCGAAAGGATAACCGTAACTTTGATGTGGTCAAAGGAGGTCTGCGAGTGTCGAAATGATTTACTGGTTACTTGAAATGCCTAAGCTGTTGAAATAATATGGATATCGATTCATAGTTGCATTCCGGGTATTTGTTTGCCCCGAATGGTAACTTGGCAAAGAACTTGGCTAGCTTAAGGGATTTTGAAGTTGACAGTCTGCCCTTGGCCAGGTAGTACGCTGCACAGCTAAGCAGATGCTGGACTATCACTAACTTTTTCATTGGTTTCTCTAAGGCTTATTTATTCTTACCTTTTGTGTTGGATGAATGGAAAATGAGATGGTGGATATAAGCAGTTCAGACGAGGCGTCTTCGAATCTCCAGAGTAGAGATTCGCCATGTGACGGAGTTGATCTCACCGCTATTGAATATTATATCACATCATATTATTTTGAGTTCAAGTTCTTAGGTAGTCGATATACACTCCCGCATCACAAGGTATTCTATGCAGTATGGGCCTCTTGGATGGATTCCTGGAACTCAGTGACCGTGATGTGCGTAACGTTGTTTTTATGTTTGTTCATTCATATTTTGGATCTCGTTCAGCCCTTGTCAACCTAACTCATATCTTTGGATCCAACAAATCAAACGGACTATTAGCAACATTACAATTCCCCAAAACTTTCATGTATCCTTCTTTTTACTTGGTTGTGTCCGTTTAAAGGCCGTCTGATCTTAGAATTGCCACCCCTATTTGGTAGTCTGGAGGACTAAGTTGTCGCACAAGTTCACGTTCTCTCGCTGAGAATGCAGCTAAGATTGGGAAAGTCGGACGGAATCCTACCAGCGTTTATAAAGCGAGCCCACTCCAAATCGATGATCCAGCGGAATCCTGTCGTAATTGTGTAGGAATACGGAAACCACCAACGAAGCGCCGGACCATTTAGCATTTTAAAGTTAATATAGTTCGGCGGTCGGAGGGTATGTAACCGGCTGTTCGATATAGTGTCATAAGTATGGGCTGGTGAACAGGCGCAAGTACTAGCATCGGTTCCCCGTCTGAGTCCTCCGCTGTTGATGGAGTTATCTTGCGAACTTTGGCATTTTCTTACGACTCTAGAGCGCGTTTCCGTTCGTATAATTCACTTCCTTTGAGAAGTCCTTTTTTTTCAGCGCCTGAAAATTTGGAAAAATCGCTATATAGGATTTTCATCCGCATCAATATCCTCTAGAAAACAGGCGCAAGGCATAGATATCCCCCAAATTACAGAGCAGGATGCCATTGACAAAGTTGCCAATAATATGTCCTCAGGATGGAGTACCAAGTTCAGTCCTTAAAGTAGAAGGTCTAAAACATCAGTATTTACGAGTCCCTTCAACACCTGTATCAAAGAAGACCCTCATGGAAACATCAAAGACTGATCCTTTTGCTGAGTACTGGTAAGATGGCCGACCAACCAGCCTCAAATACGTAACTTTATATGATTGTAGGAAAGATCCTCGAGCTTATTATTAGTGGCACGGATCTAAACTGCTCCACCAAAAATATATATTAACTAGCAGCGTATCGACTTTCTGCAATATGAATAGCAAGTGCTTATCGGACGGTGCTCGACGACGCGATCCTTGATTTATTTCGGGAAATCTCAGTAGATCTACTGTATAGTGAAATGTCCGATTTGCAAGGCATTGAAATCGAGAGACCATCTCAAGACGCCAAGAAAATCGCAAGATCACAAGCAATAGTGAAGTGGCAAGAAAGGCGGAAGGATTTGAGGAAAAGTCGCTGTTCCTTTACATAAGTTGGCAATATAACGGAATGGTATAACAGAAAGCAGGGCGAACTCAACTAGCACCTCATCCAGATATTGAATGAGCACGCGGCTTCAAGAAGTATCTACACAAGCTTATGATGGAAAAGGATCCTTTCTATCCACGGTATCCAGTCGAACTCATATATTTTTTGGGGAGGTACCTTCCACGAGTAATTTAGTTCCCTACTTTGCAGACATATAGACGGTTGGACTGCTGTGAACAAAATATCGGTTAAAGTTTGACTTGATTGTACATACAAGCTGAAAATAAGCCAAGAAAAATGCAGATGCGAGCAGATCTATAGGGTGTGATAACATAAACAAGATTAGCCTAGCAGGATTAGATTAGCAGTTCGTCCAGGAAACAAAAAAAGACGACTTTACTGCTGACGGCCATACTCAGTCCAAAGTAAAACTTTCAGCAATAGTGATTTGGATATCTAGCCTCAATTTGGACCCCATACTATACACGTGTTAACAGATGGTTCCAAATTAATGGAAGCAGTCGGGTCTGCTGTTTACTGTGTCTATCCAGAAATAAGTGGATCCTACAGGCTGCCAGATTACTGTAGGATCTTTCAGGAGAAAATTATAGCAGTAAAGAAAGCAGCACCAATTCTGGAGGAAGCGTGCTTAAGCTGCAGTCGCGTCCATGTATATATTTATAGTCAGGCGGCGCTTAAAGTAATAATATCACACAGTACTTCATCAATAAGTGTTCTGGAAAGCAAGGAAGCATTGCAAAAACTCGCTCAGGCCGAACCTTACATAGTATACTGGGTTCCCGGTCATAAAGGGATAGAAGACAACGCTCGCTGAATCGACGATAGATGTCTCAATCCACATCAAGAAAAAACGGCTTGGACAAAATCTCGATGATGCAAAATTTCTAAGATCATGTACAAAGCCTACGATATTAGACTCGCAAGGTGGCTCATATCTCTGAAGAGAGAAGACTTAAGGCTGACGATGGGCATACTGACTGGACAATGCCGTGACATGCTTATAAGTTAGGCGTCGTCAGTAACAGCAGATGTAGGAAGTGCGATCTGCAGGAGGAAACGGTTGAGCACGTTCTGTGTTCATGTCCTGCGCTCGATAGGTTAAATCTCCAGCTATTACTTCCGACAGAATTACCAAATCTCGAGGCAGCAGTTAAGCTAGGTCCAAAAAAACTTCAAGTATTTGCTAAGAGCATGGAGTTATTTTATAACGTAAGTCCTTGCACCTGATTGATGTTCTTCAGTTTGGTCGTCAAACAAAGTCTGGTAACACTATGGACACATTCAGTCTATGTTAGGTCTTTATGGACCGGCCAGTTCAACCTTACCTAACCTGTGCTTCATCGCTAAAAGGCGAGCTTTTTGCGGCATCGATTTTTTAACAAAAAATGTGTACTACTGTTAATGCTGGTTCTCATTAAGGTAAAGGCTTTGGTTTTTCTGTATGTATCCATTATAAATTCCAAAAAATTCAATTACAGTCCGAAAACCGAAAAAATTGGCTTACATGAATACTCCTGTTAATGAATTGGAAAAATTATAGGCATCAGTGGATTCAAAAGTGACAAAAACATTCAAAATCGATGTAAACTATTAGAAATAAGACACGCTTTTTGGCTTGTTGAACATTTGCTATATTGTACATATGTATGTATGTATGTATCTATCTATATCTACCAAATCTACTGATCATACCACACAATCTTTGTACGCAGTTGCTCATTTTTGTTTTTGTTGCACACCCTAAACAGTCTGCAGAACAAACAAAAAGCCGGTCAAGCCCTTCATGTAAAAAATTAATGGTCAACAAAACAGCTGCAAAAAGAAATTTCTTACCATACAACATCAGAGCACCAACTTTTTTTTTGTTAAATACCATTTGTTAGCTCAAATTCAACCAAGACTCAGCTGATCAATCGATCGTATGATCGAATGACTTGAAAAACAACATATTTTACACATTTTTTTCTAAACAACAAATAAACCACTTTTTTTCATCGTTCAATTTCAGACTTCAGCTAAGCGCTGCTGCATCGAGTGTATTCACTCGCACTCATGCAGAGAGCATGAACTCAAACTATAATAAAAAAAAAGAACAAAAGATCTTTTTGGTGTTGTTGGTTATTGTATTAAGTGCTTCTCCACGCTCTCTGCTGCTCTTTTCTGTTAACATTGCGCTGTTAATTCTGCGTCTCTACATTCTTTTGCGCTCGTGTAATGTATGATCTGCCATTATTGTTGTTGGTGCATTCATAGCTTGCTTCGTTTGCTAACTACCACCACTTTTCTGCTGCAATCTGCCATTAGTAAACGCGACTATTTGTGACTTGTCTCGTCTTTTGCTGCAATATTTCACTTCATTACGTTTTGAATAAGCGACGTGTACAGTTGGTTTTGTGGAAATTTGAGCGCTAATACGAAAATGTTAAAAGTTTTGTGAGATTTTTTACGTGCCAACATGAAATTGACTTAACAAGCGTTAATTGTGTGTCTTGTGCATGTGAGAACAAGTAATAATTAAATCAAAAAAAGGTATTTAAGAAAAATAAATACTACAAATACAAAATTGCGCTAAAATTTTTAAGCACTGTATTTTATTAAAAAAAAGTTTGTGTTTAACATTTAAAATTTTGTTTTTAATTTTGTGAAATTATTTGCAATAACAGATTTTAAAAGAAAAAAAAATTGTGCTCAAAAACTTAAACAAAACTCAAAAAAAATTAAATTTCTTTCACGCTCTTTTAAAATGGTACGCAGCTTGGCTCAGTGGACGAAAACCCTAAGTTTTCCTTCACGGCTCTCACCAAATCGCAACTCAAAAGATTGCACTAACTTGAATACCACTAGCCCCGTACCCCCACCCACACCACCACGGAATAAAACCGCAGCCAACAACAATTGTGCCACATCACGTTCCTCAACATCAACAGCGTCATCTTCATCGGCAAATACTTCACCATCACCCAACACAACAATGGGCAACAGCAATAACAATTGCAATGATAGCAACTATTGCAATGGCAATAACAATAAACATAATTTGCCCATCACGGAACTGGAGCAAATTGTAAGTATTATAAGAAATTATATACTTAAAAAAATTTTAAAATTTAAAAAAATTTTAAATTTAATAAATTACACAAAGTAAAAAAAACTATGAAAGAGTCACCATAAAGCTGGAAAAACCGTGCAAGAATGTTACTTAGGTTAAGAATTCAACAACCGAATTATTCTCATGCATTCCATCCAGCAATGGTTCCGAGATGGGAATCAAGAATGCATTTATTCACATTATTTAATTTTTTTTTATTTAAATCTTCCTTACATGCAAAAATTTGATGCTCAACGGCTCTGCCAATTATTTCCAGCAGCTCTCCATTTTGATTGTTGTAAGTAAATTCACGACATTGAGAAGGTCTGTCTGTAGGTCGGAACTCTTATGATGTGCATGAGTCTCCGCTACTAATGAGTTCACATATTTTTGAAATAAAGTGTAACTTCATTGCAAAAACAATTTCACCGCATTCAAGCGCATTGACTCATACGCTTTCTTTCTTTTGTGCTTTTGTGGGAGATTAAGGTCAGAGAACCATATATGTATATAAGACTGGGTCGATTTATTAACCGATATCGCGCCATCGATTTTTCAATAGGACTTGGGCTCAGGAAAAAAGTTCCACTACGCATACCCAAAAAAATAATTTTGGTGCCTGCGAAATTTCATTTTTTTGACTTTTTTCGACTTTGATTTTTAAGGTGTTTTTCATGACCTACTAAAAAAATTTTCATTTGGTTTTAAAATTTTCAAGTATACCTTGTCCGACACAAAAATGTCGGCTAAAAGGTTGGCGAAAGCAGTTTTTTTAAAAAAAATAAAAATTATTTTTCAAAACAATTTTTTTCAGAAAACTGCTATGAAAAGTTTTTTAGTAGGTCATGAAAAACCCTTAAAAATCAAAGTCGAAAAAAAGTTAAAAAAATGAAATTTCGCAGGCTTCAAAATTATTTTTTTGGGTATGCGTAGTGGAACTTTTTTTCCTGAGCCCAAATCCTATCGGCTCGATATCGGTTAACTTTCGTCCATACAAATCGACTCGGGTTAATGTGTATATATACTAGAGCTTACGATTTCTCGAACATGTTCGAGAAGAGATTTCTCGCGAGTCTCACCTTTTCGCGAGATTCTCGAATCTCGAATTACTCGTAAGGCTCGCGAGATTCTCGACATTCAACTTAATCGATTCATTGGCTGTTTTATATAGAGCTTACGATTTCTTCTGGAGCACAAGCCAAAATGTTCGCAAAACCACAAGTAAAAAACCCCGAAATGTATAGAATATTGCCAATGCAGCGACTGAATTGAAAGTCGAGAAGATCGCGAGTATTACGAGAATTCGAGAATCTCGCGAGCCTTACGAATAATTCGAGAATCTCGCGAGAAGCCGTGTTCCTGATGTCTCGTTGATAAATAAAATATTGCGAAAAAAATGCTATGTATAATAAATATGTTTTGAGTGAAATGTAATTGAAGCAATATAATCAACAAAAAAGTCACAAGAAAAAAAACCAAGTGTATAAATACTGTCCATACAGCGATTAAGTAACAATGTCGAGAAGCTGGCAAGATTTACAAGTACTTCGAGACACGAGAATATCACGAGAAGTCGAGTTCTCGGTTTCTCGGGTCTCGAAAATCTCGCTTGTGTTCGAGAAGAAATCGTAAGCTCTAATATATACCATTAGTTGTGCTTAACCCTTTCACTACTACTGGGACAAAATGTTGATATTCAACATCATTCTCCAATCACTATTCAAACTTTGCAGATGTTTGTGAAACTTAGACCCGGTTTTTCAGTACAAGTTCAACTCAGTTTGTCAGTTAAACTACGCCTAACCTTATTCTGCAGTTTTTCAATCTACTTTAACTGAAATTTAATCTGAGTTTAAGCGGCCGATCTGGCGGGGTCAAACTCTAGTTAACCTATCAGTTATTTGCCTTTGTTCGAACTTACGTCGACTATCCCCAACAAATATTTGGGCTTGAGTACCATTAGAACTCATGTTGATAACTAGGCATACTTCTAAACTCTCAAGAGTTGTTTCGAAACAGTGGTTAAACTGGAGAATTATACCATACTCAGCAAAAGGGGGAATTTTTTTATAAAGCAAAAACTTAAGTTGAAAAAATTTAATTCCCAACTTGTGGTTCTCTAACTCTACTCAAATATAAGATTCCATACTACAGTATTTTCACGAAAATAAAATAAAATATGTATAATTTATTTTTGATTAATTACGCTTCATTACTGCTATCAACCAGGTGTTTATTTCTCACAAAAACAGCTGCTGGTTTTCCTTGTACTACCTTGGACATTTTTTTTCAACTGCACCTCAACTCGATATCCAATGTAGGATATCAACTGGAGAAATATGTTGGATATTCATTTGAGAGCTGTACATTTCCCAAAATCTCTCAAAGTTTGCATAATAATAATAAACTCGAGAACTTTAAGTTTTGGAATTGGATATCGACTCCAGAACTATCTGGTTTACGAATAATTAAATAATGATGTTAGATATCACCTCCGGAACTAGATATATATTTCGCTGGAGAAATATTTTTTTCATGTTTGTTGGGTAAACAAATTCCAGCTGTTGCCGTATCTACAAATTATCTAGATAATAAAAAACCAATTTTGCCGTACAAAAAAGCTTACCCCAAAGGCGGCCTTAAGCTGTGACTGAAAAACTGCTCCGTAGTTTACCTGGAGTTTAAATTTGACTAGAGTTTAAGCAAACTTAGTTTAAGATTAACTTAACCAACTACGAAAAACCGGGCCTTATAGTTCTCAAGTTCATATCAAACATTGTTCTCCAATCTTAGAGAAATTTTGAGATATTTATTGTTCGGAAATTTATAATCAACACATTTCTTCGGTTGACCTCCCACATTGAATATTGGGTTGAGGTCAAGTTGAAAAAAAAAAATGTTCTCCAAGGTGGCATCACAATAACCAACATATTAATGAAACGTTATAAACTTAAACATACTATGCATATTTTATTTTATTTTCATCAAAATACTGAGAAACCACTTTATTTGTCACTTTTGTTGAAATGTTTTGATTTTGAAGTTGAGACATGGTTGAACAACAACTCTTGAGTTTTGAGAAGCATGCTATTTATCAACTTAAAGGCCAATTAAACTTCCTTTACCCTAACGCCATAGTCATAACCATATTTTTACTTATCCATATAAAATTTGCATCAGTTATTGGTGCCTTAACCTAAAAATCGTGAAAATTTCATAAAAATGAACAAAACACAAAAAATTACAAACATATACCACAAAAAATAAGTCTCTTAATCAAAACATATCCAAAACAATAAATTAAATCCACAAAAAGTTAATAAATTCTCCAACTCAAATATTTCTATGTTATGGATACGGCGAAAAACCAAAAACCAATTGGTTAGCTATGATATGGTTATGGCTTTAGCGTTATGGTATGGCACCATTAATCGATTACATTGATTTCCATAAGGTTGGTTCGATCTGATGTTTTATCTGGTTATGGATAAGTCACCATTAATTGGCCCTTTAAGCTCTAATGTGACTCACACCCAAATGTTTATTGTGATATACATAACTCAGACACGAGCAATTCTAGATCTTTCATCATCCCACATGCCCAAACATAATGCCGACTCTATCAAATCTCGACCTCGAATCCCGAATAACGAATTATGATCCCAACAAAACACAATGTAGACAAATAACGAAAAGCCCTCTATTCAATTTCTTCAAAAAACTCATAATCATCATGGTTTTGCAGAAATTTAGCTCAAACCTTTTTACTGTGGATTAGACTGAAGGAGTCTAAGTGTCAGGAGTTTGAAGTGTTAGGATTTTTTATTGAATGAATATTTAGGACTATTCTGAATAATAATTCCGCTCGACTTTTCGACATCCGGTAATTTTAAATAAAAATAGTATCATATTGTTTGTTATTGTTACATCGTCGTTCTCATGGAAGAGAAACACGTATCAATTCCCATGGAAGACTAACACGATTCGTTGTTCACGTTTCGTGTTAGTCTTCCACGTGAACAACTGAAATGTGTAAATCTTCGTTGGGACCGATGTTATGTTACAAAATTTTCTTTCTTCTATCCTAATTTAAAATTTTTTTCAATTCAGAAAAATTATATCATAACAATTATAATAAACAAGTACAGACGGGACTGTCTTCTGGGCCGAACCGTTCGGTTCCGACAAATGCCTAATCGTACACCAAAATATACCCACTCACCATATTTCATCAATTTGCGTTCAAACAGACATACGGACAGGGCGAAATCAATTTAGATCGTCATCCTGAGCATTTCGGTATGCTTATTGATGGGTCTATCTCTTCCAAGTTACGGACTTACAGTTTTGAGATTCAAGATGCGACAAATTTACTTACGATATTGTAACGATTTTACTGAAATTCCGCTTATTTGCAACTTTCTACTAACGTTCGTATCGCTAAACTGTCTTTATTAGGGTACTTCACAATAACACTTATACTTCGCAACCAAAAGCGTGCTTAAATCAAACTGATTACAGATTACTCAGCTTTCGCTGCTTTTATACTCTGTGCCCAAATGTCTAGACGTTTCTTCTGCTAGAATTTTCTACTTAGTTACCAGCTATACACTTACCAGCTATAAACTACAGATGCACGTTTATAGCCTCTCCCATAGCCATATGCGCGTGTATATGTGAGTAATACTTCCACCGATGCTTGTATACTTTTGTGAGTATCTCAGATATATGCATATGAATTTGTAGTTTATAGTCTCTCGCATAGCCATAGGCGTGTGTATATGTGAGAACTACTTCGCTGATGATTGCATACTTTTGTGAGTATCTCTCCGCTGCTTGTATGTACATATGTGTATACATAATGATTGATTTGTTTATGTACATACAACTGACTGCTTAGTATCGGCTTAGAGATGATAGTATCCCTTAGTGTTGCTAATATTTGTCACAATATGTTTAGAAATAGGGAACCCAAATACCTACTTTATTTTACTAATTGTTCAATAAAATCATTATTTGTAAATTTCGTTATAATAACGAAGGATTTGCTATCACAAGGCGCGCATCGCTTTCGATATGTTTAGAAATCGTTTCTATGACCTTTCGTTATAATAACGAACGATTTGCTATCGCAAGGCTCGTATCGCTTTCGATATGAAAAGTGTTTCTGTAACACACTCAATTCACCTTACGATATAATAGTGGTGAGTTTTTATCATATCGATGGAACAATCGAAATGGAACATAAGATCTGTCATAAATTTCGAAAAAGGTATAATAACAAAAATTAAGTCAAGCAAATTGTTATATTGTGATCGTACTACTTTAAGCTTTTATTCTAACATTCGAAGTCTCAGTCCATTTTAAACACTATTGGGACCGCTAAAAGTCCCCTTTGCCACTTATTTATTGGCCTTCATAATTTCCACCAGTTTCAACATCTGATTTTTTGAAAATTTTCCACTTGTGGGTTTTTTCTATAAAATAAAAAATTTATTAGAAAATAGAAAATCCAAATCATTTACAAACAAACGAACTTCACTAATTTTCTTTTTAAATGTATGCTATCACGACCTTCGGAGCTGGTGATATGAATATCGCAAGAAATATCGAAAATACGTACTCACCACTCATACAGAAACACTACCTTGCGATAACCATGAATCAGGGTTGCATTTTGCGATATAATTCGTATGGCAAGGATACAGAAACGGCCTACTGATTACATTTCGTTCTTCGTGTCCTAGTTCACCACGCCAGTTTGTGACATGTCGTGCTTAGCTCTCACGCCCAAAAAGGTACTTTAGCAAAAACATTGTTCACAGGATATCAAAAGAAGGTAGGATACAAAAGAAATAACCCTTGCCACTCCTACATAGTTAAACGAAATCAAAAATTTAAATTATGTAGACTGCCCTCACCAAACCCAAGAAGCAACAGACTCCAATTCAACTACAAAACTAATTCAATTACAAACATTTCTCTTACATTTTCAACATATCCAACTTTTATATTTTGGCAATTAATACTAAAATAGGTCAAAGTCTCCCCTGCTTCTCATAAAAGTCCAAATCCCCTCCATTAAAAGTTATTCATTAAGCATTTCCCCCTCATCCTTTTTTTTTAATAGCATTCCAAAATTGGGCTATTGAATTGCCGTTGTGTTTACCTTTGCTTATCTCTGCGTATTTATTATGTTTTGCTTTTTTGCCGGTCAAAATCAACTAAAGCGAAACAAAATGTGATGAATAAACAAATGCGCGAGTAGTTGATATTATGTGAATATTTTTAAATATTTTATCGTTAATTGACAGCTGCCCTCAATTTGCATAGGCGCTCTTGGGTAGTTGGGTAATTTGAAACCTTATTCGTTATATCAACAGCTGTTTTTGCGATTGGTATTTGTGGTGATGATATACTCAACTATGTGATCGATTAAAATGCCTTAAAACAATTTACATACATATCTACATCCGGCTTTTTCGATCGATTAGTAATATTATTATTATATTATATTTTGGAAATAATTGTGTGTTATTTAAATGAACAGCTCCGTCCGACCACCGCTGAATTATCTCCTGGGTAGAATCGAGGAATATGAGAACAGGGCGAGGAATTTGCTATGGACCAACAGGATTGCCTGCGAAGTCTCAAGATGCTTATGGCCATGCTTGGATAGGAAAGGCACCAGCTTCCTTCTCAAACTGAACAAATCTGCGGTGAGGGTACTTATGGGTGTCGTCATAGGTCATTGTGCTATCGCACCAAAGCTCCGAATGTGGCGAATATCAACAAGCTCCCTCTGCAGAAGCTGTAAGAATGAGGAGGAAGAGGAGTCTATCTACCACTTTCTCTGGCGATGTCCGGGGCTTCAAGGGAGAAGGCTCAGATTTCTGGGCTCACGATTCTTCGACAGCCTGGCAGGGGTTGGGAAGGCAGACGCCTCGCTTCTGCTTGGGTTCATTCGTGAGGACCACTAGGAGGTAATGGGGTTAACCGAATGTGCCGCCACCCTGCACTTACTGAGGGCACTCACAATGTACAAAAATTTCTCCGAGTGGAAGTGTGGGTAATACCCACGCACGGCCTCTTAACCTTACCTAGCCTAAATAAGATATTGTTATGCGTGAGTTTTTTAGGATTCAAATTTTGTTTGTAGTACGTACAGTTAGGAGCAAGGAGCTAAGTATTTTTAAAATAAATGTCTGAACTGGTAATGGTCCCAAAAAGCGTACCATGCAGGGACGATTGTCGAGAGCTGTTTATGATCTACAACCGCGAAAGCCACATGGCGTAGAGAGCCTCATGGAAAAATGTCTGTGCGCACTACGTGTGTTCCAGCGAAACAGCGCGGTTGAAAAAAGTCCTATCTTGGGGAAATTTATTACAGGAACTTATAATGGGAATGGTCACGTAGTAGTGTCCCAAGGAGAGCTTTTCCCACGTGCATTTCCCATCGCGAGATGATGTAGAAAAGTCAGCAGACAATATTTACACTTCGATTGCGGAGCGGGTAGTGACCTGCTTGGTGACCGATACCAAGATTGAATAATAAGATAAGAAATATACAGTGAACAGATGTACATATGTACCTAAACGATTTTTAAGATAAATATAAAATAAAAAATGGCAAAAAACCCCCTTATCTGAACGATCGGTTGTATGGGATATATATTATATATAGCTCCGATCGAAATGATTTTTACAGGAAATCTTCTATGATATATTAGAATAAATATCACCAAGTTTCACGTTTTTATATTGGAAACTAAGGGAGAAATGGCCAAAATCTTTCTATCTGAACGATCGGTTGTATGGGATAGGTATATAATATATACATATAGCTCCGATCAAAGTGATTTTTTCAGGAAATCTTCTATGATATATTAGAATAAATATTACTAAAGTTAACGTTTTTAAATAGGAAATTAAGGGAGAAATGGCTAAAAACCTTTCTATCTGAACGATCGGTTGTATGGGATATATATTATATATAGCTCCGATCGAAATGATTTTTTCATGAAATCCTCTATGATGTATTAGAATAAATATCACCAAGTATAACATTTTTATATTAGAAATTAAGGGAGAAATGGCCAAAAATCTTTCTGTCTGAACGATCGGTTGTATGGGATATAACTATATATAGCTCCGATCAAAGTGATTTTTTCAGGATATCTTCTATGATATATTGGAATATATATCACCGAGTTTCACGTTTATACTTTCTAGATTGCTGCAGGAATGACCAAAATCGTCTTATCTGAACGATCGGTTGTATGGGAAATATATGTTATAGTGGTCCGATCCTACCGGATCCGACAAATGTCTAATATAATACAAAAATACATCCTTGTGCCAAATTTCATTGAGATATCTCAAAATTTGAGGGACTAGTTTGCGTTCAAACAGACAGACGGACATGGCTATATCAACTCAGTTCGTCGCCCTGATCAATTCGGTATACTTAATGGTGAGTCTATCTTCTGTATTTCTCAACGTTACAAACATCGGACCAAAGTTAATATACCATTTCATGTTCATGAAAGGTATAGTTACAACGTGTTAGCAAATGAACTTTTAATTTCAAATTTGCCATACAGTTGGACAATCGTCGTTATCACTGACTGTCGTTTTAAATTTCAATTCAATGACAACCCGTCTTCATTGTTATGGCAAAGTTTGTGCTCAAACTTGAACGAGTGAAATCCAAGTATTACCCCAGTTTAAGAACACTAAAGTGGTGGCATATAAGTGAGGTTTAAATGAAAGAGATGCGACATCACAGCTAATATCACTAATAACCCTAAAATCTGTGTCGTTTACAACATAATAATAAAAGTTGTTCACGCATAAAAAATTATCGACAAAATATGGTTACCTTTTACTATAAAATTTTTTAAAAGTTAGTCTATTCTATTACCCCTAATACGGAATGATTACGAATATCTCACACAACCAGTTCAATTATGTTTGGATGAAAACATCCTTTTCTGAAACGGGCTGAAGCAGTATTTCTTATACGGAAGAGGGTATACAAAGCACTCCAAAGCACTCAAAACGTCTTATTTGCATTTAAGAGCGACAAAATGCAATTATAATTGCTTAAGATAGAATTTATACACAGTAGACCGTCAATAATGAACTTTTGTTTAAACTCGCCCTTACAAACCGTGCCTAAGGCGATTATTTGTGAAAATGTTTCAAATCATTTCAATATAATTTTTAGCCTTGCTGAGCTATATTTTTCTTGCTTGCTTGCTTCCACACTCCCCTGGATTATTCGTATATCATATTCTCATATAATCCTGATAGTATTTTGTATTCGTTAACACTTACGTAATTGGCGCTTAACCGTTTAAATTGTTATGTCCATCCAATAATATGCGAGGCTTTCTCGAAATTTTCATTGGAATGTGATTTTACGTGGCGGGTCACGAGTCCAGCACAAAACCTGCTCAGCAAGGATGATGATATATGATACGTATTTGTATAGCGATACGCTTAATTCAAGATAGACGACCGCTTGAACCCGTACTTTATGATGATTGGTTGTCCTTGGCGTTCATTTACTAGTAGCTAAGTTATTTTGATATTTCCTTCATCTTTCTGTTCTCTATGAAGGGGCGTCACTTTCCTGCAAGACACGAAAATCAGATTCAGCAATGCATTAAATGGAAATTTGTTAAAACTTACATATTTAAATTGAAAATGCACTTAAGCCTAAAGAAAATACAAATTCCATTCAAAAAACTCATAAATACAGTCATTGTTATCACTGGTATTTAACCGACTGCGTTCTTACAATGTCGTTTGCTAAATAAATAATGAGAAGCACATATATTTCTTGGAGAAACCAAAGCAAAAGGAAAAGTTTGCTAAAAAGTCTTTAGAAAAAGGTAGCAGAAAACGGATGAGTTTACTTGAGAGGTGGGTAGTACTTGAAAAGCGGAAATTTTTTTAGCATTTCTTGAGAGTTTTTTTACGGTACATAGAAATGTTCCATAGTTGCAAGCATTTGCCACGAAATATTAAGGTTTCGTTGCGAACTTTTTAGTTCGAGCAACGAAACGAAAAGTGACCAGATTCTTGTAGAAACTAAAACTGTACTAAAGGGCTCCAAAATTTCAAATTCAGCTATTTTTGGCAGTTCATATTTAGCTAAAACGATTGCGACGGTCTTTATGTTTATGCATAAACAGCGCTAATTTCAGTTGATGGTTTAGGGCGATTTTATAGTTTTTAATCATTTTGCTTCAAGCAGTTTTGCGAATTATATAAAGAAGACAAAAACTACAGATTTTCCTATTCTCCTACGCGTTTCAATGCTTTTTTGACATCTTCAACAGGGAGTCTGATTCATTTCAGTAAAACATAAGACGATAATCATTTTCGATTATTTCAAGAATGATTCCTAGGTACTCTTTCCATTTAGTATTTAGCTCTAATCACACCATACCCAATATAAGACCTGTGTTCTTCAAAATTTTTAACCTATGCCGATATTTGCTCATTGTCAACCTAATCTTATTTGCTTTAAAAAACTAGAAGCATAATAAATCCGCTACTATTAACTTACTCATGTCACTTTTTTCACACCATCTTGTGGACACATGTTTTATCTGTCTTCGTCTGTTAGAGACTGGCTGCTCCTTGCAACCCTACACTTTTAGATCAGTCAGCCGTACACCACTAGAGCAAACAATGTATCGCCTAACTGTTGCTGTTGCATATCAAAAGAAGCATATAAAATTGATTAATGAAAATTGTTGCTATGGGCTCTTATGTAAGTACATGTTTTACATACATGTCTACAAATTCCAGTTATTGTCAACCAGCGTGGAGAAGTAAACACAATTATGGTGCAGGATATACGTCGGTCTCGAAAATTTCTCTAACCATCGCAGATAAATACATAAAAGGAGAGCAGGCAAGTGTGCTTAGTGTTGATGAGGAAACATGTGCATTTATTTGTGAGCAACGTTATTGTCATTGTTATGATTTTATTTATGTATCTTTGCTTTTTGTTTTGTTTCCTTACTTCAAACATTTCTCATGCCACATGTGTAACAGCAAATGTATGAACAGCAGCGAATATTAAAATAGCAGTGGCAATTGTTTACTTAAATTTTCATCAATTAAATTCTTTTATTTAATAATTTGGAAAAAATTTAAACAACTTTACATCGAAGAAAGAGACAGGTGTTCGAAAAAAGTAAGTGTGCGAAATTTACCTCTGAAGAGATTTAAGCTGAGCTTTCCTTCCAATTTACGTCGTGCACCTTTTTAATTTTCCCTGCCAATTGGCGGGCTCGGACCTCCCTACATGCTTTATGCCAACTCCGGCATCTGCAAGTTATATAAATTTTCACTGAGAAGTTGAAGTTTTCATGGCAGAAATACAATCAAAGCGTTTGCCAAATCACTGCCGAAGAGCGACCGCATTTACATTTAGAAAACATTTTTTCTAATTGAAAACGGTTTTTTTACATTTTTGATGCTACTTTGCCCGAGCGTTCAACCCAAGACCTTCGGAGAGTTAGCAGGAATACGCTACCACAACAGCATGGCGGCCGCTGTTTCGATTATAAATAAATATATCTTTTCAAAGCCTTTTCTCTTAGGAGTGGAACTCGATCACGCCCTCTGGCGATGATTGAACTGTTGACAAACACATTCAGCTAAAGCTATGCCTTTGTTGTTGTGCAATTTTTCCCAATTGCCTTCTTTGGATAGTAATATGTTGTATGTTGGCTTGTAACAAAGCCAGGCTTTCAACAATAGCAAAAATTGTTGTTTTTTTTGCATATTTTAAGAACCCAGCAAACGTTCAGAGTCAAAAAACAGTCAGAAAGGAGTCCTCACTCTTGGCATACAGCTCATAATTTTCATCATATCGGAGTCACAAAAGACTGTTATATTCAGACCAATTCTAAATATTCTCGCGGAATTTTGTTCTCGCGGATTTTTTATTCCCGCGGTAAAATTCTCCCAATTCTTTTCTCCTAGGGAGAAGAATAATTGGGGAATAGGAATTTCGAATTTTCGAAGTCAGCTGTTTTGTCAATTGAAATTTCGTTTTGCATTTCTTATTTTTTTTAAAAAACTTTAAAGTTTAATTATTGTTGCCAATTTGTTTGAAATTAAGAAATAAGGTATAAACAATGCATATTATTGCATTTCATGTGGTATTCACTGAAATGAGTAATGAATTGGTGCCACAGCAACATCAACAGAGGAGCATAAGAAGAAGACCGGCGGGATAACACAAATCCGCCGGATTTGCCTGCATTCATTCTGCAAAGCAATTTTCTGGCGGCCAAGTCGAGTTGAGTTCCCCTTTCGCCATATGCCAAAATCTATTTAAGCCTTCTTAAAAAATCCTTGCCCAATTTCTGGATGGCTGCATCAAATATGCGAAGATCTCTTCCGTTGCTTATGATATACTTTTCGACTTAAAATAAAGAATATTGTGGTTATTGTTGTTGTATTAACAGTGAGAATGTTGTGGTAGAATGTAAATACATATTTTAGCACAAATTTGTACAAATAAGTGTTCTTTCTTAAAATAACCAATTTCCTTTAACTATTTTGATGCATTCCCTTTAATTTAACTAGTGAAAAAACTCCTATGAAATGGCAGAGAAATCTCCCTCTCCCTCACATTCATAATACCTACTTTTCTCCCATAACTGGTTTCCGCTTTTTCGAACATTGTTCAGAATAGGATGAAAGGGAGAAGTGAAAAAACTCACAAGGAATTTTTATTTAGAATACGAGGAATGGGAGAAGGGAAAAACTCGCACGGAATTTTCGTTTAGAATTGGGCTGATTTTCATATTTCCGAGGCTCATATTTTTCACATATTTCATACACATATCGGATTCCTAAATTATGAGCGCTTCGGGAATATTTGTGGGAAAACAACTTTTATGAATTCTGTAACTGAAACTAAGCAAACTGATTTACAAAACGTTTTCGAAATTTATCGACAATTCGAGAAAATTTCACGAAAATTTCGCACTTTTTATTGTGAGTCCACTGAATATTTTTGTATATGCAGTTTTGTAGCCCAATCAATATAAGTCCCACAAAGTGTAAGTTTTAGCTCTCTCAAAATTCGCATTGATTTGTGACAGATTTTTTTCCGAAGGGTGCATCAAATTTTTTGGGATATAAAAAAAACCCCACCCTTTGTATGGAGAATAACCATAAACACCTTTCGGAAAATAAATTTTCAAAGATTAATGCGAATTTTTAGAGACCTTTAATCAACACTTTGTCAGTTTAAAATTGATTGGGTTACAAATCTGTATACACAAAAAAATCCAAATAAAAATTTCGAATTTTTCGTACATTTATCTCGAGTTTTCGAATTTTTTCGAGCATGTTTTCTGACATTGGTTTGCATGATTTCAGTTACAAAATTTACCGAAATGTTTGCATGAAATATCGAAAATAAAAGTTTAATTGATAAAATTTGTTAAAAATTGTCACTGCTAATTTTCTGTTCCCAGCTGTATTTAGTCTTTCAAGTTTCCGGTGCAACAAATATCGTACAAAGAAGTCTACATATTACACACATGTGCGACGCAGTCCATGGCCAATGCCGACAAATACTTTCATTGATTTCTATTATTCCCTGAGCATAATTTTCCTTAAATTTTTATTTTTTTATTTTTTTTTTTGTTTCATCTCCTACTTGATTTTTTTTTTTTGCATCTTTGAGGTATGCATAAATATGTCAACGAATGTTATGGTATTTACTGTTAGATGGCATTTTCTTTTTTTTATTCATCATTTAATTGCTGTGCGAGTTGAGTTTATGTGTTTATATTGTCACCAGAGTGCATTTCGTACTTGACATCAATAATAATGAATTGTTTAAAGCTATTTTACACTAAAGTACTTTGAAGTTGTTTCCACATGAACATAAAATGGTTAAATTATTTCTAGATACACACATAAGGTCTTGTTTAGTATGAGCATCAGGCAACATAAGAAAAAAATTAAATAACCACATTTAATCTTTTAACCAATTTATCAAGTGCCCAACCCACAAACGTTATCCATTCTAAAAATTGTATAGTCAAACGGTTTATTTCGCAAGAAAATTAACCGACAACATAGGTAACATGCAAACTAAAAACCTAAAAATTTATGTTCCCATCTAACCAATTAGCGATGGCATAGAAGTACCTGGTACATATAATAAGGTACAATTAGAAATTCTATTTTACGGTACTTTTGGCCTAGGTGATACGACGTCAAGCGTTTGCTACGTGGAATAATGTATGCAGTCTTATAGCGGAGAACTCAACCTACATTGTGTATCATCTTCCAATGAGAAGAACCTGACCGACTTCGCCGCAGCTTAAGATTCGGTCATCCAGCTCTATCTCATGCACAAACAAATACTATAAATAATAAATATATACTTGGGTCGATTAAACTCCGAGGAAATTTAACCCTTTCGAACCGGAAAGCAACCAGCAGGAAAATTCCTGGTTTATTGATTATTTTAGCTTACTATAGGCCTTAAAGGTAGAAAATTTTGAAGTGGAGTCTCTACCCCCTCCAGGGAGGTCTAGGAGGTGGGACATATGTGTCCCATTCGGTGTTTTGAGAGGGACGTATAGGTCCCGTTGGGACAGGAACAGGTTTATAATAATTTTTTTTTAATTACTAAAGGTTAGATAATGTCGGCAAGCTCTAAATGGGACATATTTATACAAACAAATAAACCGAATGAGACACATAGAACCGTTACCTGAACTTTAATATACCAGACGGTACAGTTTTTAATGATTTTAAATGGAAAATTAAGATTTTAGTTATAAGAAAACATTTTCTGGGATGTATGTGTACCAACAGGCCTGAAAGGGTTAAGCCGAGCTTCTCTTTAAATTGGCGTTGTGCTCCTTTTGATTTTCGCTACAAGTTGGAAGGACGGGAGCTGCATGTTTTATGGCGACTCCGAACGGTATCCGCAAGGCTTGAGTGTTTCTGAGAAGTTTTTCTTGGCAGAAATACACTCGGAGTGTTTGCCAAATCAATTCAGAGAGGCGACGCCAATTAGAAAAACTTGTTTTTAATTCCAAAAACTTTTTTTTTGTTAAGCCAATCATTCCGACTTCCTGACGCATGCAGTGTATTCCAGGCGGAGGTATATGCCATAGACAGATCAACAATGCTGCTTTAAGATAGTGTGGTCTCCGACACCGACATAACGATCTTTGTTGACAGCCAAACCGCTTTGAGGGCATTCGAGTTCAACATGATAAAATTGCATATCGTGCGAAGGTGTCGAGCCTCGCTGGTTTCTATAAGTCTTATCAATATCTGCTTTTGCTGGGTCCCTGGGCACAGCGGTATTGAAGGGAATGAACTCGCCGATGAGATGGATAGGACAGGTTTCGTTTTGGACAAGGTTCGGAAATTGGCATAAGCGAGGCGGACAGCTTACGGCAACGGACTTCATATGCATCAACCGCGATAGTTACGAGGTCCTATGGTTCATTTGGACATGTTTGGATAGGAAAGGAACTAGCTTCGTTCTCTAGCTAAACAAATCTGCAATGAGTACTTAAGGGTGTCACTACAGGTCATTGTGATATTGCACCGATGCTCCGACCGTGGCGCATACCAACAATCTTCCTCTACAAAAGTTGTCAAGAAAAGGAAGAAGAGAGGTCAGTCAATTCATAACTTTCTCTGCCGATGTTTAGAACTGCAGACAGGATGACTCAGATTTTTGGAAACATGGAATTTCGACAGTCTGTCAGAGGTAGGGAAAGTGGATGATTTGCTCCTATTTAAGGTGAGGAATACTAGGCAGTAATCCGGTTGGACGATTAAGCCGCCAACTGGCAGTCACTGAAAGTATACACAATCGACAATAATGTCGCCGAGTGGAGTTTGGGACGTTTGATTTCTTAACCTAACCTAACCGAGTCTAGTCTACCCGCGAGATTTACCATTTCCGTGTCACACCATGGCTACCAAGAAGATCGTAACATAGGGATAAACCATTTAGTGGCATCAATTATGGCTTTCGAGTAGATCACCGTACTGGGAGCAAGCAGAAAATATCTCTAAAATTTGCTGTCAAGTTAGGATCAACAATAACGTCGATTTCCTGCTCGCATCTGGCTAAGAACGGTATGGAAAGTTGTATTTCTAGACCGATGATTTTGTCATTGTGAGGTATATGTTATTTCCTGAAACTGTACCGAATTACCGATACAGTTTAGCAGTTCTCCATCACTGGTGCAGAGACTGTCAGTAAAACTACATGTGTGTGTACAGGTCGTTCGCATATGATGCACTGCAAATGCCAAAGTTTATAGACGTTTTGGAATGTTAGCACACTGGCCCGCAGCCAGCAGCCACAAGCCGGCCAAGGTACCCAATCACATACCAACAAAACATAAGTAAGTATATATATTCAGACAAAATCGTACTAAGCTTTAGTTGCCAGCTACGTTAAGACAGTTTTTGGCGTCACTTAGTTATTCGCTAGTTTGCGAGTTAAACATGCGAACAAAAGTAGGCGCATACACAACATCTAGCTGCATGGTTTATACTTGCATTATGCAATGTTGCACGATGTACGATGCACTCCATTGCCATGCCAACCCACCTGACTATTTATTTCATGCCGATCAAGCTTGGGAAAAACAAGTTTGCCCCGCATTGCACATTCTTTTGCGACGCCAGCGACAGCTACCAAGTCAGAGTCAAACAACATTCAAATGCCTTCAATAGGCACATGAGTTGGCAACAAGAAATTTACAAGAAGAAAGGTTGTCGAACAACAGTTTCGAACAGCTGTAGGCGAGAAAAAAAACGCATAATAGAAATAGCTGAAACGAGTAAGGATGGCTAAGTTCGGGTGTAACCGAACATTACATACTCAGCTGAGATCTATGTAGACAAAATAAGGAAAAATCAACATGTAGGAAAATGAAACTAGGGTAACCCTGGAATGTTTTTGTATAACATGGGTATCAAATGGAAGGTATTAAAGAGTATTTTAGAAGGGAGTGGGCCATAGTTTCAAGGTGTCACCATTAGGTGGACCAGGGGTGACTCTAGAATGTGTTTGTACGATATGGGTATCAAATTAAAGGTATTAATGAGGGTTTTAAAATGGAGTGGCCCACAGTTGTATATGTGATGGCGTTTTGGAGATATCGACCAAAATATGGATCAGGGTAACACAGAACACCATCTGTCGGGTACCGCTAATTTATTTATATAGGTATGTAATACCACGAACAGTATTCTTTTATTTTTGTTGCACCATATCATTACTGGAGTTGAATGTTGACATAATTTACTTATATACTGTAAAGATATTCAATTTTTTGTTAAATTTGACTTTTAAATTTTTTTTTTTTTAAGTGGGCATCTTCGTCACCGATTTTGCTAATTTTTATTGAGCACACATATAGTAATAGGAGTAACGTTCCTGCCAAATTCCGTCATGATATCTTCCACGACTGCCAAATTACAGCTTGCAAAACTTTTGAATTACCTTATTTTAAAAGTGGGCGGTGCCACGCCCATTGTCAAAAGTTTTACTAATTTTATATTCTGCGTCATAAAGTCAACCCACCTTCCAAGTTTCATCGCTTTATCCGTCTTTAGTAATGAATTATCGCACTTTTTCGGTTTTTCGAAATTTTCGATATCGAAAAAGTGGGCGTGGTTATAGTCCGATTCAGTTCATTTTAAATAGCGATCTAACTTACGTACGAAATTTCATTAAGATACCTCAAAATTTACTCAAGTAATCGTGTTTACGGACGGACCGACCTACGGACATGGCTAAATGAATTTCTTTTTCGCCCAGACATTTTGATATATAGAAGTCTATATCTATCTCGATTAGTTTATGCCGTTACGGATTGCCGTTATGCGAACAAAATTAATATACTCTTTGAGCTCTGCTCAGCTGAGTATAAAAAAACAAGTGTGCAAAAATGCAACAACATAAACGTTTTATGGTGCAAATACAGTTTTTTATGGGCGTCGGTGGTGGAAATTCATCCTTGCAAAGGCAAACAAGTTCCACTGTAAGTATTTATCCTGTCTTTGATGATCTGCGATCTTGCACAGATTTCACATTCCAATGTGTATTATCAGTAGTTGCTTTTTCGCTTTTTATTATAAATACTAAGAAATTGCAATTGTTTAAGACACACAAATGGTTACTCTTAAGTAATAAATGCTACAGGCATGAAAGTACTACACCCAAAGTTAGGTTAGGTTAGCTTGACTGGTGGTATGAAGGCCCTTTCTGATACCAGATAGCACGAGGGCGGCGGGAGCAATAGCTACTTAGACGCAATATAGTTTAGCATGAGGCACATATTAACAATAGATCAGTGGTCACCAAAACAGAAATTGTAGCTGTGTCGATAAGAGTTAAATCATCGTAGTGGTATAGTTGTTGATTAGCGAGCAACGAGGCAAGGCGTATGCACGTATGTTTGGAAGCCCTCAAAAGTAATTCGTAAACATGCTTTAAAATATTCTTTTATTGCTTGAGTTTAAGAAAAAAAAACTAAAGCAAAATATATTGCTAACAATTAAAACGTTAGCAAAACATGTTTTTTGAAACACACAAATAAACGGGAGGCTTGCTCAGCGACTACTAAACGAATAAGATGATAATATATGTGAGGTGAGCGCGAATAATCAATTCACTAGCTGGTCACCTCTGCCCGAGATAAACCCTCCAGAGAGCTGTTTGGGCCGAGACCAAAATATTTTACTCTGACAATAAGTGGAGAGCCAAGCTTGTACTTATAGGGAGTCAGTGATCCAAGTAAGAGTTGCCTGAGTTACTGCTCTGACCCGGGATGAAGCCTATCCTAAGCATTAAATAGTTCAATGCAATGGCAGGAATGTTCATGCAATCTCGGACTACCGCTAATCGCGACACAGTTCAGGTTTGGAGCTTCAAAGCCGCTTGGCTATCCGAGAAGATGTTAAATTCTCTTACCGTAGTATCACTGGAAAAAAATACGATTCACCAAATCCCTAACCTCATGAAGTACCGCTTAAAACACACTACAGATATTGGGTAGCTCGAAATGGCGGCTTATATCGTGCTCCTTGTAGAAAGAACAGAATATTGAAAGGTGAAACGATTTAGAATACTATACGTGGAGCAATTAAGTCAACCAACCGACAGTTGCTCTGGTACCTGAAAGCTTCTTCTATTCATAAGTTTAAAAAATCAAATCAATCAATGAAGTCCTTGTCGTTCCAGAAAGGATGGTTTTTATATAGAAAAAACTTTCAGTTAAAAATAAAAAAAATAAAAGTAAGGCGCGATAATCTCCGAAGAGATCTAAGGCCGAGCTTCCCTTCCAATTTGCATCGTGCTCCTATTTCTTTTTTCCTACAAATTGGCGGGATGGGACCTACTTGCTTTATGCCGACTCCAAACGGCATATGCAAGGCAGATGAGTTTTCACTGAGAGCTTTTCATGGCAGGAATACACTCGGAGCGCTTTCCAAACACTGCCGAGGAGCGACACCGCTTAGAAAAATTTTCTTCTAATTGAAAAAACTTGTTTCTAAATTTTTTTGATGGTGCTTTTCCCGGGGCGTGAACCCAGGATCTTCGGTGTGGTAGGCGGAGCAAGCTACCATCACACCACACATCCAAAACAAAAACCGAAGAAGTAATCAGTTTTGATAAAGTAACCGGTTCGGAAAAAAGTAACTGGTTTCGATAAAAATAGCCGGTTTCGAAAATATTGTCAATTTCTGATAAGCTTTTCCAGTGTGGTCGTTGAGCAAACTTATGGTAACACTATGGACCCATTCAGTCTACGTGAGGCCCTCACGGACCAGCTAGTTCAACCTAACCTCACCAGATACCAAAAAAATATAACTATATATATATATATAATATAAATATAACCAAAAAGGAAAATATACACGCTCTAAAAAAGGAACTAGTTCCAAAAACTAACCGGTTACCAAAACTAAACCAGTTCCAAAAACAAAATCCGTTCCTAGAAAGTTAAAATTTACAAAATCTACCGATTCCAAAAAAGTTTCGGGAAAAAGGAACTGCTTCCAAAAATATAGCCGGTTACAAAAAGGTAACCAGTGCCAAAAGAGTACTCAGTTCTAAAAAACGAGCCTGTTCTAAAAAACCAAAGAGGTTTCAAAAAAATCACTTCCAAAAAAGAACAATTTTCAAACAGCATTTTATCAAAAAAAGTAACCGGTTGCGACAAAAACAACCATTTCCAAAAAAGTAACCGATTCCAAAATAAATAGCCAATTGCAAAAAAGCAACCGAGAAAAATAACCGGTCCCACAAAAAAAAACCGCTGCAAAAAAATATCAGTTCTAAATAAAACCGTTTAACAACAAACCGGTTCCAAAAAATACGCTGCTTACAAAAAAATCAGTTACAAGCTAGTAGCGATTTTCAAATATAAAAACAAACTTTCCAAAAATAAACCGGTTCCAAAAAATTTACCAATTCTATAAAAACCAGGTCCAGTAACGATTTTCAAAAACCCTATCGAGTAAGAAAAACTACTCGTTCTTCAAAAATGAGAAATTTAAAAACATAAGAGATTTCTTAGAAAATAACCGGTTAATAACGGATTGTCTGATCCAAACCAGTTAATGGTTCCATAAAACTGCCCGGTTCAATTAAAGTCTCCGCTTAAATAAAAGCAATTGATTCCAAAATATGAGCGATTTAAAAAAAATTTGCGGAGTAAAACAAGGAAACCGTTTCAAATAAGTAACCGATTCCAAAAAAGCAACTATTTCGAAAAAAGAAACCAATCTAAGAAAGACTCAGAAACTGTAACCGGTTCGAAAAAATTAAGCAGTAAAAAAAAGTAACCAGTTCCAAGAAATTAACCGGTTCAGAAAAAGTTGCTGGATCCAAACAAGCAATTTGTTCCAGAAAACTTACCGGTTCAGTTAAAGTAACAAGTAGTTTAAGTAGATAAAGTAATCGTAAATAAAGATCAGCTAAAGTAGGTAAAGTAATCGGTTCCAAAAAAGTGGCCAATTCCAAAAAAGTTGCCGGTTCAAAAAATCTGTCAGCCTAGCAATCATAAAATATTCAATTAACCTAAAATATTCAATATAAACATGAATAACGCGTTCAAACAAATAAAACCAACTTTAGTCATATTCTTCGTATTGTAAGAGAATTCCCCATGAAATAAAATAACAATAGCCAACGTATGAAGACGATTTCCGAAACACAAACTTACGTATTTGAACATAGGGAAAATAGAAAACTAAACAACAAATCATTCATAGCAAATGCCAAACAACAACTTTTGGTTACTTAGAGCAATGTGAAGAGGCAAATTTTTTCCTTTCGAATCGATCAACCAAATCAACAAAACCAAAAAAGACCAACGAATTAAATGCAGAAGCACCAGCAGCAGAGCGTATCGCCGACACTAGGCCATATTAAATGCTGCTCATTATATGCCATACATACTGACATACAAATATATTTCAATATATGGCAGCGAATGAACTGAGTAAAAGAATGCATTTTGTATGCATATATTGTATGCGGAATACTGCGATGTAGTTATTGTTTGTGTGTGTGTGTGGAAAACAAAAGAAAATCAACTGATCGTTTGGAAAATAACTGCAAAAGGGCAGCTGCTGTCAGCCGACCCTCCCCTGGCTCTCTATTCCAGACAGTGTACCTACGACGACGACGCACCTTCGAAGAATTTTCAATTACCTACGCACATTGCCTGCTTGTAAATAATTTGCTGTTGTTAGTTTTTTTACATTGCATATTTCCTATATTGTATGTTCTATTGTTTATTATAAATTATTCAGTGAGTTTTTTATACTCAGTTGAGCAGAGCTCACAGAGTATATTAAGTTTGATTGGATAACGGTTGGTTGTACATATATAAAGGAATCGAGATAGATATAGACTTCCATATATCAAAATAATCAGGATCGAAAAAAAATTTGATTGAGCCATGTCCGTCCGTCCGTCCGTCCGTTAACACGATAACTTGAGTAAATTTTGAGGTATCTTGATGAAATTTGGTATGTAGGTTCCTGAGCACTCATCTCAGATCGCTATTTAAAATGAACGATATCGGACTATAACCACGCCCACTTTTTCGATATCGAAAATTTCGAAAAACCGAAAAAATGCGATAATTCATTTCCAAAGGCGGTTAAAGCGCTGAAACTTGGTAGATGGGTTGACGTTATGACGCAGAATAGAAAACTAGTAAGATTTTGGACAATGGGCGTGGCACCGCCCACTTTTACAAGAAGGTTATTTAAAAGTTTTGCAAGCTGTAATTTGGCAGTCGTTGAAGATATCATGATGAAATTTGGCAGGAACGTTACTACTATTACTACATATGTGCTAAATAAAAATTAGCAAAATTGGATGAAGAACACGCCCACTTTTTAAAAAAAATTTTTTTTTAATTCAAATTTTAACAAAAAAGTTAATATCTTTACTGTATATAAGTAAATTAAGTCAAAATTCAACTCCAGTAATGATATGATGCAACAAAATCCAAAAATAAAAGAAAATTTCAAAATGGGCGTGGCTCCGCCCATTTTCATTTAGTTTGTCTAGAATACTTTTAATGCCATAAGTCGAACAAAAATATACCAATCCTTCTCAAATTTGGTAGGAGCATAGATTCTGTGACGGTAACTGTTCTCTGTGAAAATGGGCGAAATCGGTGGAAGCCACGCCCAGTTTTTATACACAGTCCACCGTCTGTCCTTCCGCTCGGCCGTTAACACAATAACTTGAGCAAAAATCGATATATCTTTACTAAACTTAGCCCACGTACTTACCTGAACTCACTTTATCTTGGTATACAAAATGGCCGAAATCCGACCATAACCACGCCCACTTTATCGATATCGAAAATTACGAAAAATGAAAAAAATGCCATAATTCTATACCAACTACGAAAAAAGGGATGAAACATGGTAACTGGATTGGTTTATTGACGCAAAATATAACTTTGGAAAAAACTTTGTAAAATGGGTGTGACACCTACCATATTAAGTAGAAGAAAATGAAAAAGTTCTACAAGGCGAAATCAACAGCCCTTGGAATCTTGGCAGGAATACTGTTAGTAGTATTGCATATATAAATAAATTAGCAGTACCCGACAGATGATTTTCTGGATCACCTGGTCCACATTTTGGTCGATATCGCGAGAACGCCTTCACATATACATCTAAGGGCCACTCGCTGTTAAAACCCTCATTAATACTTTTAGTTTGATATCCATATCGTACAAACACATTCTAGAATCACCCTGGCCCACCCTAATGGCGATATCTCGAAAAGGCGTCCACATATAGACCTAATGCCCACTCCGTCTTAAAATGCTCAGTAACCCTTGGTCCACCTTTATGGCGATATCTCGAAAAGGCGTCCACCTATAGAACTAAGGATTACTCCCTTTTAAAATACTCATTACCACCTTTCATTTGATACCCATATCGTACAAACACATTCTAGAGTCACCCTGGCCCACCCTAATGGCGATATCTCGAAAAGGCGTCCACCTATAGACCTAATGCCCACACCCTCTTAAATGCTCAGTAACACCTTTCGTTTGATACCCATATCGTACAAACATTCTAGAGTCACCCCTGGCCCACCCTAATGGCGATATCTCGAAAAGGCGGCCACCTATATACCTAATGTCCACTCCCTCTTAAAATGCTCAGTAACACCTTTCGTTTGATACCCATATCGTACAAAAATTCTAGAGTCACCCCTGGCCCACCCTAATGGCGATATCTCGAAAAGGCGTCCGCCTATAGACCTAACGCCCACTCCCTCTTAAAATGCTCAGTAACACCTTTCGTTTGATACCCATATCGTACAAACATTCTAGAGTCACCCCTGGCCCACCCTAATGGCGATATCTCGAAAAGGCGTCCACATATAGACCTAATGCCCACTCCGTCTTAAAATGCTCAGTAACCCTTGGTCCACCTTTATGGCGATATCTCGAAAAGGCGTCCACCTATAGAACTAAGGATTACTCCCTTTTAAAATACTCATTACCACCTTTCATTTGATACCCATATCGTACAAACACATTCTAGAGTCACCCTGGCCCACCCTAATGGCGATATCTCGAAAAGGCGTCCACCTATAGACCTAATGCCCACTCCCTCTTAAAATGCTCAGTAACACCTTTCGTTTGATACCCATATCGTACAAACATTCTAGAGTCACCCTGGCCCACCCTAATGGCGATATCTCGAAAAGGCGTCCACCTATAGACCTAATGCCCACTCCCTCTTAAAATGCTCAGTAACACCTTTCGTTTGATATCCATATCGTACAAACATTCTAGAGTCACCCTTGGTCCACCTTTATGGCGATATCTCGAAAAGGCGTCCACCTATAGAACTAAGGATTACTCCCTTTTAAAATACTCATTACCACCTTTCATTTGATACCCATATCGTACAAAAACATTCTAGAGTCACCCCTGGCCCACCCTAATGGCGATATCTCGAAAAGGAGTCCACCTATAGACCTAATGCCCACTCCCTATTAAAATGATCAGTAACACCTTTCGTTTGATACCCATATCGTACAAACATTCTAGAGTCACCCCTGGCCCACCCTAATGGCGATATCTCGAAAAGGCGTCCACCTATAGACCTAATGCCCACTCCCTCTTAAAATGATCAGTAACACCTTTCGTTTGATACCCATATCGTACAAACACATTCTAGAGTCACCCCTGGCCCACCCTAATGACGATACCTCGAAAAGGCGTCCACCTATAGACCTAATGCCCACTTCCTCTTAAAATGCTCAGTAGCACCTTTCGTTTGATACCCATATCGTACAAACATTCTAGAGTCACCCTTGGTCCACCTTTATGGCGATATCTCGAAAAGGCGTCCACCTATAGAACTAAGGATTACTCCCTTTTAAAAAACTCATTACCATCTTTCATTTGATACCCATATCATACAAACACATTCTAGAGTCACCCCTGGCCCACCCTAATGGCGACATTTCGAAAAGGCGTGCACCTATAGACCTAATGCCCACTCCCTCTTAAAATGCTCAGTAACACCTTTCATTTGATTCCCATATCGTACAACTAGAGACAGCCCTGGTCCACCTTTATGGCGATATCTCGAAACGGCGTCCACCTATGGAACTAAGGATCACTGCTTTTCAAAATACTCATTAACAGCTTTCATTTGATACCCATATCGTACAAACATATTCTAGAGTCACCCCTGGTCCACCTTTATGGCGATATCCCTAAATGGCGTCCATCCATAGAACTATGGCCTACTCTCTCTTAAAATACTCTTTAATACCTTCCATTTGATACACATGTCATACAACCACATTCCAGGGTTACCCTAGGTTCATTTTCCTACATGGTGATTTTCCTTATTTTGTCTCCATAGCTCTCAACTGAGTATGTAATGTTCGGTTACACCCGAACTTAGCCTTCCTTACTTGTTTTTATTTTAGTTTGTTAAAAATGTCTACTTTTGATGGCTGGACGATCAATTGCTTTGTATTTACATTAGACCATTTTGAATTTTTTAACGGTACCCTGTATCGGCATAAACTAATCGAGATAGATATAGACTTCTATATATCAAAATGATCTGGGCGAAAAAAGAAATTTATTTAGCCATGTCCGTCCGTCCGTCTGTCCGTAAACACGATAACTTGAGTAAATTTTGAGGTACCTTAATGAAATTTGGTATGTAAGTTCCTGGCCACTCATCTCAGATCTCTATTTAAAATGAAATCGGACTATAACCACGCCTACTTTTTCGATATCGAAAATTTCGAAAATCCGAAAAAGTGCGATAATTCATTACCAAGGACGGATAAAGCGACGAAACTTGGTAGGTGGGTTGACCTTATGACGCAAAATAGAAGGTTAGTATAATTTTGGACAATGGGCGTGACACCGCCCACTTTTAAAAGAAGGTAATTTAAAGTTTTGCAAGCTGTAACTTGGCAGTCGTAGAAGATATCATGATGAAATTTGGCAGGAGCGTTACTCCTATTACTATATGTGTCCTAAATAAAAATTAGCAAAATCGGATGACAAACACGCCCACCTTTTAAAAAAAAATGTTAGTCAAATTTTAAGAAAAAATTTAATATCTCTACAGTATATAAGTAAATTATGTCAACATTCAACTCCAGTAATGATATGGTTCAACAAAATACAAATGTAAAAGAAAATTCCAAAATGGACGTGGCTTCGCCCTTTTTCATTTAATTTTTCTAGAATACTTTTAATGCCATAAGTCGAACAAAAATGTACATATCAACCCTTGTGAAATTTGGTAAGGGCAAAGCTTCTATGACGATAACAGTTTTCTGTGAAAATGGGCGAAATCGGTTTGAAGGCACGCCCAGTTTTTATACACAGTTGACCTTCTGTCCTTCCGCTCGGCCGTTAACACGATAACTTGAGCAAAAACCGGTATACTTTACTAAACTTAGTTCACGTACTTATATGAACTCAATTTATCTTGGTATTGAAAATGGGCGAAATCCGACTATGACCACGCCCACTTTTTCGATATCGAAGTTTTCGAAAAATTTTAAAAATACCATAACTATATGCCAAATACGAAAAAAGGGATGAAACATGCTGATTGCATTGGTTTTTTGATTCAAAATATAACTTTAGAAAAAACTTTGTAAAATGGGTATGACACCTACCATATTAAGTAGAAGAAAATGAAAAAGTTTTGCAGGGCGAAATGAAGAGCCCTTGGAATCATTGCAGGAATATTGTTCGTGGTATAACATATATAAATAAATTAGCGGTACCCGACAGATGATGTTCTGGGTTACCCTGATCCACATTTTGGTATATATCTCGAAAACGCCCTCACATATACAACTAAAGGCCACTCCCTTTTAAAACCCTCATTAATACCTTTAATTTGACACCCATTATGATACGCTTTATGGCCATTTCCCGAAAAGGCGTCCACCTATAGAACTATGGCCTTTTAAAATACTCTTTAATACCTTCCATTTGATACCCATGTCATAAAAACACATTCCAGGGTTACCCTAGGTTCATTTTCCTAATGATGATTTTCCCTTATTTTGTCTCCAAAGCTCTCAGCTCAGTATGTAATGTTCGGTTACACCCTAACTTAGCCTTCCTTACTTGTTTTTTACTAACGCAAATTAAAAGATTAAACTGAATTTACAAATTTACTTGAGCAAATAAACGGCTGAAGGGGGTATCACCCTATCTCGGCTGCTAGTTTGAAATCGCCCTCTCTGAGGATATTTTTCGAAAAACTGTATTTCAGAATTTGCCTCGAAAACACCTTATTTAAGAAACGCCCCAGCTAATGTCAGAATGTATTGAATATAAGCTCAGATATGGCGTTTTTGAAACAAACTCTGAGATAGGGCGCTCTTCAAACATTTCAACAACAATTTCTGAAATAGAGCGTCATTCAAGTGTTTTTTTGAGGGGGGTTTTGAAGCGGCAGGATGATATTCCACTCAGCAGTTGAAATGATATTAGAGTGATTCATTGATCACATTTTCTATTGTAAAAAATTAATTCCGTACGTTCTTAACGGGGTTTAATATCTTACATTAAATTGTTTCGTTAGGTGCCTTAAGTTCGCTTGAACGAAAAAAAAACTTGAACCGGTCTAATGTGGCACATCGACTAAAGTGTTGCATTTGGTTATAACGCACACTAAAGCCATTTCCGTTTAACAATTATTACAACAATGCAATGAAGATTTACTTCCTCTATCTACATACTTTCGAATGGCGCATTCCACACTAAATCAGCCAGCATTCGACTTTCTATAATCTATCATTTTTTGCTTTCTTATTTCAATAAAAGTCCTGAAATAAAGCCGAACTACAATTTTTCGAAAAAAAAAATCAAATCGTTTCGCCCTACAAAACGTCTCTCCATTTCAAAACTATAATCCAGAAGTCGTTAACTAGTGAAATAATTATTCGCACTCACTTGCCAAACATTATTCTCATTCGTTTAGAAGTCGCTGAAAAAGCAGAGTAGCAATAACGAATGATGCTATTTGTTGTTTATTTGTGCATTTCGAAAAAAGTATTTTACAAATAAACGCTCATGCGCAGTATGTGTTATTGTTTACTGTTAGCAATCTATTTCGTTTTAAATATTTTGTTACACTCGAGCAATAAAATAATATTTTAAGGCATATTTACAAACTATTTTATGAGTGTTAAAAAACATGCGAGCATACATCTTGTCTAGTTGCTCGTTTATCAACGACTAAACCTCTACCACTACGATGATTTTACTCCTATCAGCGCAACCACAGCTTCAATTTTGAGGATCACTGCTTTAATCGCAAATATCATTCTAAAATACTCGAAATCTCTGAATAGTGTGCGATTTACCAAAGAATGGCCCATATTCACACAAACATTAAATTAAATCATATTTTATTATTTTTCAAAGGGATAATCATTTAGTCAGAGTGAACACTCCTCAGGTAATTCCGCACTCGGTTAAGTGTAAATAACACTCCCAGCGTCAATGTTTTTGCTTTTGTTGTTACCTCAACTGCCTTCGACTTCTTAAAGCGTCTTAGTTGTCTATTATTAACTGTTTACACTTTTGTATTTAGTCTCACCTATTTTTCCTAAGTTAAAGTTATTACATAGTTAATTTGTCTGCCTCTTCTTTTGTGTGTATGTAATTTTGAAAACAAGTTTGGGTCATTTAAGTGCTGACGATACTTTGACGTACAACGGACTTAAGAGTTATATGATGGCGCCTGTTTTTAACTAAATATACAGTGATGTGCAAAACTGTTCATGTGGAATATACTTTTCTTTTGATAGGTTGGCCTATCGCAACGGCTTGAACCAAGGAATTATTTCAAAAGTGCTGTATCATAGTTTGGTGGAAAGCGCTAGACAAAAAGATCAACGAACAGATGATTGCAATGGGGAAGACGTATTGTCTGACAGTGACTATGTTACCGCAATTGGTTATTTCCAAGTACAAAACCTAAGGACTTAGGTAGTGTAACGGACCTTACCTGTGTAGACTAGGCGGGACAATAACTAAAAAGAGATCTACGTATGGGTTGTACTCGAAGCATCTGTAGGTCAATCAGTCGTATCGACTTCTTTACTATTGCAGTACCTTCAAAGCGAAGATTCATTTCAAAGGGGTGGGAAGAGACTTCTCCAGTACAGTAGAGTACCATGTGCCAATGTAATGATCCTTTTTGACGTCTAGGATTCCCTAAAGGTATTGGAATTCAATTTGAAAAAGTTTGATATCGTACAGAAAGCCGACAACGGCAGGGACACCACAATATACACCGACGGCTCGAAAATAGAAAAGGAAACTGGAGCTGGGATGTACTCAACACATCTATAGTTAAGCCAATCATTCCGACTTCCTGACGCATGCAGTGTATTCCAAGCCGAGGTCTATGCCATAGACATAGCGGAAAAGCTGCTCCAAGATAGTCTCCAACACCGACGTACCAATCTTTGTTGACATCCGAGCCACCTTAAGGGCGTTAGAGTCCACCATGATAAAATCGGACATCGTTCGGAATTGTAGAGCAAAGTCTCAAGGTCCTTATGGCCATGCTTGGATAGGAAACGCACCAGCTTCCTTCTCAAACTGAATAAATCTGCGGTGAGGGTACTTACGAGGTTGGGTAACTCCCACGCAGCCCTCTTAACCTAACCTAACCTACAGCAGTTTCGAGACGAGCTACAGTCCATAGGGCATCTTAATGCCTGCTGCTATTGGATCCTCGGGTAAAATTTTGTCGAAAGGGATGATTTTACTGATAAAATGACCAAGAAAGTTTCCAAAATGGATATAAACGAAGAAGACAGCTTTTTACTACAACCACTTGGTTATTGCCTGTGGAAAATCGAGGACACTATTAGATCTATTTGGCTAGGAATGGTTTAAGCTTCCGTCTAAAACTGAACAAATCTATAGCGAGAGTAGGAACCTACCGGTGTCATCATAGCTCTTTGTGAAAGGCTTAGCCCCAGCAGGTAAAATTGGTCAAAGCATTACCGCGGTAAGACATGCCCGTCGTAAGAGGTGATTGAAAATCACAGATCGGAAGTTTCAAGAGGTCATTAAAAAGTCGTTCCGAGGTAGTCTGGCAAGGACCAACAGGTATAGGGACCAGCGCACCAGATTCATAACCGGAGAAGGTCTGTCTATATCCGTAAAACTCTCTTCAGACTTCGGGATAGGAAAACAACTGGTTGAAAACTAATTAGCAAGTAAATTGGTTTTTACTAATCTCATTTTTGGTAAGCTTCTTTGTAGGTATCCACTCCCTATCTTAATAAAAAAATCCAAAGGTTGTATCAAAATCTAATCGGGCTCAATTTGCTGTATACCATCACAATGTCAAATAAAAAGAAAACTTTCGTTTTACTGGCATCCCTTGATCCCAGAATTTGTTAGTAAAATCGCAAAACGAAACAATCAGTGTTGGCATAAAATCACTGGCTATTCCCTTGATTGGCGGCCACCGTGGTGTGATGGTAGCGTGCTCCGCTTACCATACCTTATGACCTGGGTTCACACCCCGGGCAAAGCAACATCAAAATTTTAGAAATGAGGTTTTTCAATTAGAAGAAAATTTTTCTAAGCGGGGTCGCCCCTCGGCAGTGTTTGGCAAGCGCTCCGGGTGTATTTCTGCCATGAAAAGCTCTCAGTGAAAACTCATCTGCCTTGCAGATGCTGTTCGGAGTCGGCATAAAACATTTAGGTCCCGTCCGGCCAATTTGTAGGGAAAATCAAGAGGAGCACGACGCAAATTAGAAGAGAAGCTCGGCCTTAAATCTCTTCGGAGGTTATCGCGCCTTACATTTATTATTTTTTTTTTATTCCCTTGATTTTGAAGAATAACGTGATTTGTAAGTACGCTTGAAAGTCGCAGCTATTTTCCCCATAGTTGTGAACTAATAGTGATACCATAGCAATGTGATCTGAATCGAAGCTTACAATCTCGTTTACCAGTACTTCTTATCACTGTTTTAATCACAGCGCGTCACAGCAGAACAATTAGATGCGTTAATATCAATCAATGAATACGTGATATGTGCTGGTGCCCATTAATAGATGTCACATTAAGCTGGGATCTTATTCTAGGGCCGTTTTTACCATATCCGCTTAACGCTATCTGACACTTTATCTGACAGATCACCGACCGATTTCTTTTTCAAATAAAGTGCCAGTTAGAGTCAACCAATGATGGTGAAAACTGCCCTTAGACTTAAAGTGCGACTACAACAACTAACGCTACTTACTTACTTAATTGGCGCTTAACCGTCTAAACGGTTATGGCCGTCCAACAAGGCGCGCCAGTCGCTCCTTCGCTCCGCCAACCGGCGCCAATTGGTCACACCAAGGGAGTTTAAATCGTTTTCCACTTGGTCCTTCCAACGGAGTGGGGGCCGCCCTCTACCTCTGCTTCCATAGGCGGGTTCCGATAGAAACACTTTCTTGGCCGGAGCATCATCTTTCATTCGCATAACTTGGCCTAGCCAGCGCAGCCGCTGTGTTTTAATTCGCTGGACTATGTTGATGTCTGCGTATAGCTCGCACAGATCATCATTAAATCTTCTTCGGTACTCGTCATCGCCAACGCGTAGAGGTCCACAAATCTTTCGAAGAACATTTCTCTCGA